>NC_052146.1:96715825-96990825 GCF_902713615.1 Scyliorhinus canicula
CGTCAGCCAGCACGACTGGCTGCCGACTTTAAATAGCAGGTGTGAACGGCGACGTACTGACCTTGCGTCAAACGTCGGGACTTTGGCCCATCCGGCCCGGAGAATAGCGGGGATGCCGGGGAAGAGACTTTTTTCCTGCATCAGGTGGTTCGCCGTGGTTTTGCGGCGATACACGATTACAACAAATTGGCCGGTTTGGAGCATAGCGGGACCGTGTCGGACCGGCGTCGCGGGAAAAAAACGGCACAGCCCGATATTCTCCCAACCGGCGTGGGGTCGGAGAATCTCACCCTGTGTGGGAGGGGTGGAGGGAGAATGTGTGGGTGGGGGGAGCGAAAGGGTGTGTGTGAGGGGTGGAGGTGGGGGAGAGGATCGAGGGTGTGTGTGTGGGGTGGGGGAGAGGGAGTGTGTGAGGGGTGGGGGAGAGGAGAGAGGGTGTGTGTGTGGGGTGGGGGAGAGGAGAGAGGGTGTGTGTGTGGGGTGGGAGGAGAGGAGAGAGGGTGTGTGTGAGGGGTGGAGGTGGGGGAGAGGAGAGAGGGTGTGTGTATGTGGTGGGAGGAGAGGAGAGAGGGTGTGTGTATGTGGTGGGGGGAGAGGAGAGAGGGTGTGTGTGAGGGGTGGGGGGAGAGGAGAGAGGGTGTGTGTGTGGGGTGGGGGAGAGGAGAGAGGGTGTGTGTATGTGGTGGGAGGAGAGGAGAGAGGGTGTGTGTGTGGGGTGGGGGGAGAGGAGAGAGGGTGTGTGTGGGGTGGGGGGAGAGGAGAGAGGGTGTGTGTGTGGTGGGGGGAGAGGAGAGAGGGTGTGTGTGAGGGGTGGGGGGAGAGGAGAGAGGGTGTGTGTGTGGGGTGGGGGAGAGGAGAGAGGGTGTGTGTGTGGGGTGGGAGGAGAGGAGAGAGGGTGTGTGTGTGGGGTGGGTGGAGAGGAGAGAGGGTGCGTGTGAAGGGTTGGGGGAGCGAGAGGGTGTGTGTGTGTGGTGGGGGGAGAGGAGAGAGGGTGTCTGTGAGGGGTTGGGGGAGAGGGAGTGTGTGAGGGCTGGGGGGAGAGGATGTGTGTGAGGTTTGGGGGAGAGATAGTGGGAGAGGGGTGGGGGTCGAGAGGGAGTGTGTGAGGGCTGGGGGGAGAGGGTGTGTGTGAGGTTTGGGGGAGAGATAGTGGGAGAGGGGTGGGAGTAGAGAGGGTGTGTGTGAGGGGTGGGAGGAGAGGGTGTGGGTGAGGGGTGGGGTGATAGGTTGTATATGAGGGGTGGGTGAGAGGGTATTGTGAGAGGCTGTGTGTGAGGGGTGGGAGGAGAGAGGGTGTGGGTGAGGGGTGGGGGAGAGAGGGTGTGTGAGAGGGGTGGCGGTTGAGAGGGTGTATGTAAGGGGTGGGAGGAGAGAGGGTGTGTGTGAGGGGTGGGAGGAGAGGGAGGAGAGAGTGTGTGTGAGGGGTGGGGGAGAAGGTGTGTGTGAGGGGTGGGTGAGAGGATGTGTGTGAGGGGTGGGGGTGAGAGGGTGTGTGTGAGGGGTGGGTGAGAGGGTGTTTGTGAGGGGTGGGGGAGAGAGGGTGTGTGTGAGGGGTGGGTGAGAGGGTGTGTGTGAGGGGTGGGGGAGAGAGGGTGTGTGTGAGGGGTGGGCGAGAGGGTGTGTGTGAGGGGTGGGGAGAGAGGGTGTGTGTGTGAGGGGTGGGGGAGAGAGGGTGTGTGAGGGGTCGGGGTGAGAGGGTGTGTGTGAGGGGTGGGGGAAAGAGGGTGTGTGTGAGGGGTGGGGGAGAGAGGGTGTGTGTGAGGGGTGGGTGAGAGGGTGTGTGTGAGGGGTGGGGGAGAGAGGGTGTGTGTGAGGGGTGGGCGAGAGGGTGTGTGTGAGGGGTGGGGAGAGAGGGTGTGTGTGTGAGGGGTGGGGGAGAGAGGGTGTGTGAGGGGTGGGGGTGAGAGGGTGTGTGTGAGGGGTGGGGGAAAGAGGGTGTGTGTGAGGGGTGGGGGAGAGAGGGTGTGTGTGAGGGGTGGGATAGAGAGGGTGTGTGTGAGGGGTGGGGGAGAGAGGGTGAGTGTGTGAGGGGTGGGGGAGAGAGGGTGTGTGTGTGTGACAGATGGGGAGAGAGTGTGTGTGTGAGGGCTGGGTGAGAGGGTGTGTGAGAGGGGTGGGGGTGAGAGGGTGTGTGTGAGGGGTGGGGAGAGATGGTGTGTGTGAGGGGTGGGTGAGAGGGTGTGTGTGAGGGCTGGGTGCGAGGGTGTGTGTGAGGGGTGGGGAGAGAGGGTGAGTGTGTGAGGGGTGGGGGAGAGAGGGTGTGTGTGTGTGACAGATGGGGAGAGAGGGTGTGTGTGAGGGGTGGGTGAGAGGGTGTGTGTGAGGGGTGGGGGTGAGAGGGTGTGTGTGAGGGGTGGGGAGAGATGGTGTGTGTGTGAGGGGTGGGTGAGAGGGTGTGTGTGAGGGGTGGGTGAGAGAGAGTGTGTGAGGGGTGGGGGAGAGAGGGTGTGTGTGAGGGGTGGGGGAGAGAGGGTGTGTTTGAGGGGTGGGGGAGAGAGGGTTTGTGTGTGAGGGGTGGGGGAGAGAGGGTGTGTGTGTGAGGGATGGGGGAGAGAGGGTGTGTGTGTGAGGGGTGTGTGAGAGGCTGTGTGTGATGGGTGGGTGAGAGGGTGTGTGTGAGGGGTGGGGGAGTGGGTGTGTGTGAGGGGTGGGGAGAGAGGGTGTGTGTCAGGGGTGGGTGAGAGAGTGTGTGTGAGGGGTGGGGGAGAGAGGGTGTGTGTGAGGGGTGGGGGAGAGAGGGTGTGTGTGAGGGGTGGGGGAGAGAGGGTGTGTTTGAGGGGTGGGGGAGTGAGGGAGTGTGTGTGTGAGGTGGGAACGAGAATGTATGTGAGGGGGGGAGACAGAGTGTTTGTGACCGGTGTGGTCATCCATTTTGTATTCCGGAATTGGCCATCCCAGATGGCTATTGCTACCACCTTCTCAAGCAGAATTAGGGACGGGCAACAAATTGTGGCCCTGCTAGTAATGTCCCATCCCAAGACTGAATAAATGTATCCAACAATCTGTTATAGGGGGTTGGTTTCGGTTTGATATGTCTGAAGAAATCTTCACTGTCACAAGTAGTTGAACAATAAGTCTTTCGGAACAATTCACAAATGTGCAGTCAGGGGAACAGGCTAGGTGTTGTCTCCATAAAACCACAGAATTCCTACTGTGCAGAAGGAGGCCATTTGGCCCATCGAATCTGGACTGACTCTCTGAAAGAGCATCCCATCGAGTCCCACTCCCTCACCATAACCCCATTTAACCTACGCATCTTTGTACACTGAGGGGCAATTTATTTATTTCTTTTTTCCTTTAAAAGTTTAGAGTCCCCAATTCATTTTCTCCAACTGAGGGCCAATTTAGCATGGCCATACCACCTAGCTTGCACATTTTTGGGTTGTGGGGGAGAAACCCACGCAAACACAGGGAGAATGAGCAAACTCCACACGGACAGTGACCCAGAGTCGGGATTGAACCTGGGACCTCGGCGCCGTGAGGCCACATTGCTAACCCACTGCGCCACCGTGCTGCCCAACTGAGGGGTAATTTAGCATGACCAATCCATCTAAATGCACCTCTTTGGACTGTGCGAGCACCCGGAAGAAACCCACCCAAATAAGGCGGAGAATTTGCAAACTCCACACAGACAGTCACCCAAGGCAGAAATTAACCTGAATCTTTGGGACTGTGAGGCAGTAGTGCTTTATTAAAACATGTATTTTATTACAGACATGTATTGAAACAGGTTACAATACACAAACACTCCGGGAAACACACTTCCCAGCAATCGTCTACATAGTCTGTACAGATCCCACCACCCCCACCCCCTCGATGAACAGCTCCACAAACATTTAAAAAAAAACATTTTTATTGAAAAATTTTGAATTTATACAACAACGAACCATAATAAAATACCAAAAATAACAATATTAGCAATCATAAACATTCGCCCCACCTCCATGAACAACACAGCATTTTTACAACACAAATTAACACAATATTAAGTTACATAATAGAAACATAGAAACTACAATAAGGAACCCCCCCCCCCCTCCCCTCCCCTCCCCTCCCCTCCCCTCCCCCCCCCCCCCTCCCCGGGTTGCTGCTGCTATCCACAAACATGGTCACAACATCCCCCACCTTTTCTCAAATCACCCTGCAGAGCCCCTAACTCATACTTCATCTTCTCCAGCCGCAGGAAGTCGTACAGGTCACCCAACCAAGCCGCTTCCCTCGGTAGGGATGCCGACCGCCATTCCAGTAAAATTTGCCGCCGTGAAATTAGAGAGGCGAAGGCCACGACATCGGCCTTCCTCCTCTCCATGAGCTCCGGCTTCTCTGAAACCCCAAATATCGCCACCACAGGGTCAGGATCCACCTCCTTCTCCACTATCCTGGCTAAGACCGCGATCACTCCCGCCCAGAATATTCCCAATTTTTCACAGGCCCAAAACATGTGCATGTGATTCGCTGGCCCCCGCCCATACCTCCCACACTCACCTGCCACCCCTTGAAATAACCCACTCATTCTCACCCAAGTCATATACACCCTGTGCACCACTTTAAACTGTATCAGGCTCATCCTTGCACATGAGGAGGTCCCGTTTACCCTATGCAGTGCCTCACTCCATACTCCCCAATTGATCTCCCCTCTGAACTCTGCTCCCATTTCTCCTTGATCTTCACCACCCGCTGGCCTCCCTGCTCCTAGGAAGCCCCCTCCAGACCTTTCGTGCAAAGTCCCTAACCTGCAGATACCTGAACTCACTCCACTGAGCAGCTGATCCCTCGCCCTTAGCTCCTTCCAGACTGGTGAACACATCCTCCAAATACATATCCCTCACCTTGGCCAACTCCATGTCCCTTGCACAGCGGCGTTAACACCAACATCCCTTCCACACTAAAATGCCTCCCCTACTGATTCCATGTCTTCACTGTGGACTATACCACCGGGCTCCCTGAATACCTACTCGGAGCTATGGGCAATGCTGCCATCACCATATCCCTCAAATGGGACCCCTTACAAGATTCCTCCTCCATCCAAATCAACTCTTGAGTTCCAGATCGTGAGAGCCTGAAAAATAAACAAGAAACTCACCAGAAAATTCATTTTCACCACTTGGACCCTCTTAAGGTCCTTCCTGGCTTCCTCCAGCAGCTTTGTTGAGGTCCACTTGTGGAACCCCATCCATTCCCTCACTACCTGAATCCCCAAATACCTGAACCTATCCCTCGCTATCGTAAATGGCATCCCGCCTAAATTTACTTGCCGGCTCAGTTCATTCACTGGGAAAACCTCGCTCTTCCTTTCAATCAGTTTATTCCCCGAGAACCCTCCTAACCTCCCCAGCAAGCCCATAATCCTTCACATATTCTGCGGATCCGAAACATACAGCAACAGGTCATTGGCATAGAGCGACGCCTGATGCTCCCTCTGTCCCTGCATAATCTCCTGCGACCCTGCTGTGCACTGAGAGCCATCGCCAATGGCTCTATGGCCAGCGCAAACAGTAACAGAAACAGCGGCAGCCTTGCCTTGTAAGTCAAAGCTTTGTGAACTCATATTATTCATCCTCACACTTGTCTTTGGTGCCATATACAGCAACCACACCCATGCCACAAATCTCGGCCCAAACCAAAACCTTCCCAAAACCTCGAACAAGTACAGCCACTCCACCCCATCAAATGCCTTCTCCGTATCCATGGACACCACCACCTTCGGTACCCCCGATGGATTCATCACGACTTTCAACAGCCATCTTATATTACTCGCAAGCTGCCTGCCCTTCACGAAGCATGTTTGATCTTCTGCAACAACTCCCCGGGCACAATCCTCCATCCTCCCCAGCAACAACTTAGCCAACACTTTCACATCTGTGTTCTGTAGTGACATGGGCCTATGTTATCCACATTTACCGGGTCCTTCCTCTTTTTCACTGCCTGCATCATCATCTCTGGCTGCTCCCCTTCCCCAGTGCTTCATTAGTCGCCCCAATAGATGTGGTGCCAAGTTCATTGCAAATTCCTTATAAAATTTGGTTGGGCACCCATCCAGCCCTGGGGTTTCACCCATACTTCCCTGATACGACCCAGCACCTACCTCAGCCCCAGGGGCTCCTCTAGCACCTGACTCTTTGCTTCCTCCACATGGGGAAATTCCAGCTCATCCAGAAACTGCCCCTTGTCCCCTTCCTTTCCTCCCGGGTCTGCGTCGTACAGTCCCTGGTCATAATCCCTAAATGAAGATCGCTTATTGCCACAACTAGGCTTCAAATTAAGTTACTGTGAAAAGCCCCTAGTCACCTCACACCGGCACCTGTTCGGGGAGGCTGGTATGGGAATTGAATCGTGCTGCTGGCCTGCCTTGGTCTGCTTTCAAAGCCAGCGATTTAGCCCTGTGCTAAACCAGCCCCTGATAAATGCCTCGTTTATCTTCCCCGGGTCCGACATCACATCTGCAGGCCCAGGCCGTATCTGCAATATTTACCTGGGCGCGGCCTGCCTCCGCAGCTGGTGCACCAGCATGTGGCTCACCTTCTCCCCATACTCATGTTGCACCCCTCTTGTCCTATGCAGTTGCCCTACCGCCCTTCCCATAGCCAGCGTGTCAAACTGCCCCTGCAACTTTTTCCTCCTCGCCAATCCCTCCACGGTGGGCACCCTCGAATGTTCCCTGTCCACCTCCACTATCTCACTCACTCGACGGTCATGTTCCGCCCTCCTTCCCTTATCCGCACGAGCCTTAAACAAAATAATTTCCCCTCGGACCACTGCCTTCAGTGCTTCCCAAAAAATGGCCGTCAACACCTCCCCATTCTGATTCAACTCCCCATACTCCTTAATCGTAGCCCGCACCTTATCACAAAAACAACCCCCGGTCTCTGCTCTCGTCCCGATATGAACCGAATCTCCAGCCAGTGGGGCGCATGGATCGAGATAACTAACCCCGCATACTCTGCCACTCCAACCCAACCAAAATCTCCCGACTCACTACAAAGTAATAAATCCTCAAATCCACCTTATAGACGTATGAAAAGAGAGAATACTCCCTTCCCCCTGTGTTCTGAAAGCACCATTAATCCACCATACCCATCCTCATCATAAACATCTCAGCTCCCTGGCCATTCGTATCCTACCTATCGACCTGGGGCTCGATCTATCCACCCTCGGCTCTAGGACACAGTTAAAATATCCTCCCATGATCAACTGGTGTGTGTCCAAATCCGGGATCGTTGCCAGTAAGCCCCTCATAAAACTCACATCATCTCAATTTGGGGCATACACATTTACTCACACCACCAGCTCCCCTCCCAATACCCCGCTCACAATCACATATCTCCCACCCGGATCCCTCACCTCCTTCGCACACACAAATTGCTCATTGAAATCGCCACTCCCCGTCGATTTTGAATCAAACCCTGAGTGCATAACCAGCCCCACCCACCCCTTCCTTAACCTTAATTCCACCCTATACCCAGCCCATCCCAGATGGCCCCTTCTCCACCCCTGATCATGTCCTCTCTCACCCCCTGCCACGTCGCAACAGCCTCCCCCCCACTCCCCACTCCCCCCAGCACCACCCTCGGCCTTCTCCCCCAGCCCCTCACTTCCGTTCACCAGCATCACCTGCTAGCGTGACAGCCCTGCCCAAAGGCAACTCTCAATGACCTCCCCTCCCCCCACACCTCAGCTCAAGGAAGAAGGCTCGCTGCTGACCTTACCCTCCCCCACCCAAACAAAGAGTTCTCCTGAATCCCAAGCCACCTCCTCAAAAGCAAGCTAACAAATGCTAAACACAAACAGTCCCATGAAACAGGAGGGGTGGATGGGAATATCCATCCCCACATAAACATTTCACCCCTTACAATGTCAACAATAAACAACAAACCCAAAAAACGATCCCTCCAAACCCTTTCCCCACTTTGAACATGTTCCCAACCATTATGAAGCACCAACATGTTCCCAAGCATTATCCACTCAGTTTTCCCCCAGTTTATGCTCCTTAATGAAGTCTTCAGCCTCTTCTGGGGTCTTAAAATAATACTCGTGGCCTCCGAACATCACCCATAATTGTGCCGGGTAGAGCAGCCCAAACCTGATCTGCTGCTGGTACAGAACAGCCTTGGCCTTGTTGAACCCTGCCCGGCGCTTTGCCAACTCGTCCCCGAAGTCCTGATAAATTCGGACCTTGTTCCCTTCCCACTCGAAGGAACGTTTCTCTCGGGCCCAACGAAAAATCTTCTCTTTCTCCACAAATTTGTGGAGTCTCACGGTCACCACCCGCGGCGGCTCCCCATCTCTCTGCTTCGGCCACAGGGACCTATGCGCTCGGTCCACTTCAGGGGCCTTATCTAGCACCCCTTCTGCCACCAGCCCCGCCAGCATCTTCGAGACGTATCTTGTGATACTCACACCTTCCACTCCTTCAGGCAGGCCCACTATTCGCAGGTTCTGCCGTCTTGAGGTATTCTCCTGCTTCTCCACCTTTGCCATCAACGTTTTACACAGATCCCCGAGGATCTCCACTTCCACCTTCAGATCCACCACACGATTGCTGTGGTCCGAGATCACTCCCTCAATCTCCCGAATCTGTGAACCCTGTACCTCCAAACACTTCTCCACGCGTTCCAGAGAACTCTTCAGGGGTGCCACAGCTCCTTCGATGGCCTTTGAGCAATCGTCACGCATTTCCTTCCTCAGTTGGTGGTTTTCTTCCTCAGAAAAAGCTGACAACTGCTCCAGCTGGTGCTTTCCTCCTTCCCCCTCAGCCATCCTTACACTGGCTGCTGAAGCACTGGTTTCCTCTTTGACCAGGTCTCTCACTGTCTTCTGCCGGGATTTACCACTCTCGGGGGGGAAACTATTCTTCCGACCTTCACTTACGTCTTTTCAGCAAAATTCCACAGAATATCACGTTGAAAGAGCTCTTTGCTGTGCATTGAAGCAGGAGCTTATCTGTGTGCGACCATTTATACCATGGCCGCTACCAAAGGTCGTGAGGCAGCAGTGCACCTGCCCATTGTTCCGCCCACCGTCCAGAACTACTATTAACTCCTGGAGAGTATTTCAAGTTTTTAATCCAAAATAGAAATTCATTTGGATTTTAAGTGCTTTTACTGCAGGTATTAATGAATACTTTACTCCACTGACTTTCTGAAAGCACTTTATCTTCAAATTACATATTCTTTACTTTTTTGTTCCAATCAATTAGTGCTGAATGCCTTCCCTCCAAAAACTGTCTGAATCAACCCATCGGAGAACTCAAGACTGCTAAATAGAGATAATAATCCCTTTCAAGAGCATAACATGCAGAGAGGTTACAGCACTTTGCACAATCTCACACCATGTTTTTCCAAACATTAACAAGCACTGTTTGAATTAAGTATGAAGCTAGAAGAATGACAGACTGGAAAAGGAAACATGGTCCATTGAGCCTGTCCCATACAGTTTATTTGCTCCCCACCATCCGGTCGGCACCACCCCAAAAATTGCCAACATCTCAGGTATGTTCCCCCATCCCAGTAAATTCATATCTGAGATACAGAGCTACAGATGGAACCTTTCCACCTCTCTCCTGGAATTTAAAATCCAAATAGAAAGTGAGTCGTCATTTTCTTACCTGATTGGATGTTTATAACTGTTGGTTAACTAGCTTTGTACAACATGAGACTGACCCTGTGTGTGGTCATGTGCTCTCTTACATCATTGTATCAGGATACTGAACTCCATCCCAAATTAACCTGATATGTGCCAGATCCGGCTTGTATTATACAATTTATCAATTGCCATCTTCTATTTACAGTTTACAATCCAAAGGGACTGGGTTGTTCGAAATCAACTCAGACAATTGTTCTCATGCTCTTTAAATGTTTACAGTACAAGTTCTTTGTGAGATAATTTAGAAAGGATCAGTTTTATTTTCTACTGGCAGTAAGTTCCCAAACGGTTCGCGTACTGTTTTTTGAATATTTTTATTGGCATTTTCAATTGTACACAGGAACACTTTACTTTCAATATTTACAGCATGTACAGTTCTTACATACATATAATAAATCTTGGTGTTTCCTCCCCCACTCTTTCCCTTCTCCCTCCCCTCCCCCTCCTTGGCATCCCCCTCTTTCGTTGAGGGTGTTCGTTCCCCAATCCTTATTCTCCCCTCTCTCCTCCCCCACTTCGCTTTACTTTTTTTTCCTGTTGCCGGCCTTGTGGGTTTGAAGGCCCTCCCCCCTCCCCCAATGCTTCGCTGAGTTCCCTCCTCTCTTCCTTCTCCGAGAGTTGTGTGTCACTGTCTGTCTCCACCCGTCTCTCACTTTTTCCCGATTTGCTGTTGGCTTCAAACAGGTCTTGGAACGGGCCACCAAACGATCCCCATTCTTTGAATCATAGAATCATAGAATTTACAGTGCAGAAGGAGGCCATTCAGCCCATCAATTCTGCACCAGCCTTTGGAAACAGCACCCCATTCATGCCTATGCCTCCACCATGTCCCCGTAACCCAGTAACCCTACCTAACCTTTATAGACACGAAGGGTAATTTATCATGGGGCAGCACGGTAGCATTGTGGTTAGCACAATTGCTTCACAGCTCCAGGGTCCCAGGTTCGATTCCCGGCTTGGGTCACTGTCTGCGCGGAATCTGCACGTTCTCCCCGTGTGTGTGTGGGTTTCTTCCGGGTTCTCCGGTTTCCTCCCACAGTCCAAAGTTGTGCAGGTTAGGTGAATTGGCCATGCTAAATTGCCTTAGTGTCCAAAATTGCCCTTAGTGTTGGGTCGGGTTCCTGGGTTATGGGGATAGGGTGGGGTTGTGGGCTTGGGTAAGGTGCTCTTTCCAAGAGCCGGTGCAGACTCGATGGGCCAAATGGCCTTCTTCTGCACTGTAAATTCTGTGAAATATCATGGCCAATGAACCCAACCTGCACATCTTTGGACTGTGGGAGGAAACCGATGCAGACACGGGGAGTGCATGTGGTCTCCGCGCACACATTTACCCAAGCCGAGAATCAAACCTGGGATCCTGTAGCTGTGAAGCAACTGTGCCAACAATGATGCTGCAGTCCTGCCCTTGTGGAAGCATTCTTCCAACTCTTGGATGGTGTATTCTATCGTTCCCCCACAACCTTGGACATTGCCTCGGAGAAGGCTGTCCAGATCCCTACAAGTTTGGGACAACCCTGTGGTGATCTCTGTATATCAATATACATGATCAATCAAAGTAAAGCTAGTACAGGCAATTGAACACTAGATTTCTAACTATCAGGACCTATATGAATAGATTTCCCGCTCCTTCTGAAGGAGTGTGTATCAGAGGGGCTGGTTTCGCTCACTCGGCTAAATCGCTGGCATTTAAAGCAGACCAAGCAGGCCAGCAGCACGGTTCGCTTCCCGTACCAGCCTCCCCGGACTGGCGCCGGAATGTGGCGACTAGGGGCTTTTCACAGTAACTTCATTGAATCCTACTCGTGACAATAAGCGATTTTCATTTCAGGAGTGCAGAGAGAACAGACATAGGAAAGCTAGAGCGAGAAGAAGTTATTAGTTATCCAAGTGTTTTGTATAATTTAATTAGTTGTCTCTATAATTGTTTCTTTGTTTTACGAGTTGAGTATTAAGTAAAAAGAACTCACTGTATTCTTTAGAAGAAGACTGCTGCTCATTTCAACAACTCGGCTGGTTCAAAAGAGTAATGTATATATTACACAAAGTAATATAACATGGTACAAGGTTAGGCTTTTAAGAAAGGTTAGTAAAGCAAATTAGAACAAATGAGACAAAAACGGAATCAACTATTCGACTGGGGAAGTCATCGCAACTTCTGAATCGTCAACTAAAAACAGATTTTCGATGGACCAAGTGCAAGCTCCCAGATATATAAAGACCACTGGTAATCTTAGTCCGAACTGGAAGTTGTTCAAATAACTTTTCAACTGTTCTTGAAGCTAGTGACTTAAACACTGCTCCAGAAGCAAGACTAATTGCTTTGCTTCTGCCCCTTGCAGGACAGCAGGCAATTGAGATCTACAATCCGTTTGTCTTTGCAGCAGATGAAGACAAAACAAAATTTGAACAAATAACCGCAAAGTTTGATAATCATTGCAGAATGCAAACTAATGAAATTCAAGAAAGATTAAGATTTAACAAGTGAGTTCAAGAAGTTGGCAAACCAGTGAATAACTCTATAACAGACGTGAAATATCTCTCAAATTCCTGACATGTTTTAATGCTGCATGATTCTAATATTCGTGATCAGATAGTTTTTGGAATAAGAGATCAAAGTTTGCAAGAGCTTTTCAGGCAAAACGATTTAACCCTAAAAATAGCAATGGAAAAATGTTTATATCACATACAATCAAAGAATCAGTATAATCAATAACTAGAGTATAAATTTATTCAAAATGGCCCACAATTAGCACATTTAGAATGGCATCCAATATGAGGGATAGCAGTACGCACATGTGCACATCCAGAAAAGACGCAAACCGGCAGAATTCCGTTCTCTGCATGCGCGTGAAGCTGTGCATGCGCAGTTGCAAAAAGTGAAGAACACAATAACAACGCCGAAATCAAAGACGATTACTACGCAGACAGAGCTAAGATATTCAGACATGATGATCATAGGATCAGCAACATGGTTTATAAGCACAATACGACTCTACTCATGTTGGATGAATCGAATACAGCACTGAGAGAGCTCTGATCGTCTCCATTGAGCGAGTACTGATCGTCTCCATTGAGCGAGTACTGATTGTCTCCATTGAGAGAGCTCTGACCGTCTCCATTGAGCGAGTACTGATCGTCTCCATTGAGAGAGCACTGATCGTCTCCATTGAGAGAGCTCTGATCGTCTCCATTGAGAGAGCTCTGATCGTCTCCATTGAGAGAGCTCTGATCATCTCCATTGAGCAAGTACTGATCGTCTCCATTGAGAGAGCTCTGATCGTCTCCATTGAGCGAGTACTGATCGTCTCCATTGAGAGAGCTCTGATCGTCTCCATTGAGCGAGTACTAATCGTCTCCATTGAGAGAGCACTGATCGTCTCCATTGAGAGAGCTCTGATCGTCTCCATTGAGAGAGCTCTGATCGTCTCCATTGAGCGAGTACTGATCGTCTCCATTGAGAGAGCACTGATCGTCTCCATTGAGCGAGTACTGATTGTCTCCATTGAGAGAGCTCTGATCGTCTTCATTGTGAGAGTACTGATCGTCTCCATTCAGAGAGTACTGATCGTCTCCATTGAGCGAGTACTAATCGTCTCCATTGAGAGAGCACTGATCGTCTCCATTGAGAAAGCACTGATCGTCTCCATTGAGCGAACACTGATCGTCTCCATTGAGAGAGCTCTGATCATCTCCATTGAGAGAATACTGATCGTCTCCATTGAGAGAGCTCTGATCGTCTCCATTGAGAGAGTACTGATCGTCTCCATTGAGAGAGCTCTGATCGTCTCCATTGAGCGAGTACTAATCGTCTCCATTGAGAGAGAACCGATCATCTCTATTGAGAGAGCTCTGATCGTCTCCATTGAACGAGTACTAATCGTCTCCATTGAGAGAGAACTGATCGTCTCCATTGAGAGAGCTCTGATCGTCTCCATTGAGCGAGTACTAATCGTCTCCATTGAGAGAGCACTGATTGTCTCCATTGAGAGAGCACTGATCGTCTCCATCGAGCGAGTACTAATCGTCTCCATTGAGAGAGCTCTGATCGACTCCATTTGGAGAGCACTGATTGTCGCCATTGAGAGAGCACTGATCGTCTCCATTGAGAGAGCTCTGATCGTCTCCATTGAGAGAGCGCTGCTCGTCTCCATTGAGAGAGCTCTGATCGACTCCATTGAGAGAGCTCTGATCGTCTCCATTGAGAGAGCACTGATTGTCTCCATTGAGAGAGCACTCATCAACTCCATTGAGAGAGCTCTGATCGTCTCCATTGAGAGAGCTCTGATCGTCTCCATTGAGGGAGCTCTGATTGTCTCCATTGAGAGAGCACTGATTGTCTCCATTGAGAGAGCACTGATCGTCTCCATTGAGAGAGTACTGATTGTCTCCATTGAGCGAGCACTGATCGTCTCCATTGAGAGAGCACTGATTGTCTCCATTGAGAGAATACTGATCGTCTCCATTGAGAGAGCTCTGATCGTCTCCATTGGGAGAGTACTGATCGTCTCCATTGAGAGAGAACTGATCATCTCCATTGAGAGAGCTCTGATCGTCTCCATTGAACGAGTACTAATCGTCTCCACTGAGAGAGAACTGAACGTTTCCATTGAGAGAGCTCTGATCGTCTCCATTGAGCGAGTACTAATCGTCTCCATTGAGAGAGCACTGATTGTCTCCATTGAGAGAGCACTGATCGTCTCCATCGAGCGAGTACTAATCGTCTCCATTGAGAGAGCTCTGATCGACTCCATTGAGAGAGCACTGATTGTCGCCATTGAGAGAGCACTGATCGTCTCCATTGAGAGAGCTCTGATTGTCTCCATTGAGGGAGCACTGATCGTCTCCATTGAGAGAGCACTGATCGTCTCCATTGAGAGAGCTCTGATCGTCTCCATTGAGAGAGCGCTGCTCGTCTCCATTGAGAGAGCTCTGATCGACTCCATTGAGAGAGCTCTGATCGACTCCATTGCGAGAGCACTGATCGTCTCCATTGAGAGAGCTCTGATCGTCTCCATTGAGAGAGCACTGATTGTCTCCATTGAGGGAGTACTCATCAACTCCATTGAGAGAGCTCTGATCGTCTCCATTGAGAGAGCTCTGATCGTCTCCATTGAGGGAGCTCTGATTGTCTCCATTGAGAGAGCACTGATCGTCTCCATTGAGAGAGTACTGATCGTCTCCATTGAGCGAGCACTGATCGTCTCCATTGAGAGAGCACTGATCGTCTGCATTGAGAGAATACTGATCGTCTCCATTGAGAGAGCTCTGATCGTCTCCATTGAGAGAGTACTGATCGTCTCCATTGAGAGAGTACTGATCGTCTCCATTGAGAGAGTACTGATCGTCTCCATTGAGAGAGCACTGATCGTCTCCATTGAGAGAGCTCTGATCGTCTCCATTGAGAGAGTACTGATCGTCTCCATTGAGAGAGCACTGATCGACTCAATTGAGGGAGCACTGAATGTCTCCATTGAGAGAGCTCTGATCGTCTCCATTGAGAAAGCACTGATCGTCTCCATTGAGAGAGCTCTGATCGACTCCATTGAGAGTGCTCTGATCATCTCCATTGAGAGAGCACTGATTGTCTCCATTGAGAGAGCACTCATCAACTCCATTGAGAGAGCGCTGATCGTCTCCATTGAGAGAGCTCTGATTGTCTCCATTGAGAGAGCAATGATCGTCTCCATTGAGAGAGCACTGATTGTCTCCATTGAGGGAGCACTCATCAACTCCATTGAGAGAGCTCTGATCGTCTCCATTGAGAGAGCTCTGATCGTCTCCATTGAGGGAGCTCTGATTGTCTCCATTGAGAGAGCACTGATCGTCTCCATTGAGAGAGTACTGATCGTCTCCATTGAGCGAGCACTGATCGTCTCCATTGAGAGAGCACTGATCGTCTGCATTGAGAGAATACTGATCGTCTCCATTGAGAGAGCTCTGATTGTCTCCATTGAGAGAGTACTGATCGTCTCCATTGAGAGAGTACTGATCGTCTCCATTGAGAGAGTACTGATCGTCTCCATTGAGAGAGCACTGATCGTCTCCATTGAGAGAGCTCTGATCGTCTCCATTGAGAGAGTACTGATCGTCTCCATTGAGAGAGCACTGATCGACTCAATTGAGGGAGCACTGAATGTCTCCATTGAGAGAGCTCTGATCGTCTACATTGAAAGAGCACTGATCGTCTCCATTGAGAGAGCTCTGATCGACTGCATTGAGAGTGCTCTGATCATCTCCATTGAGAGAGCATTGATTGTCTCCATTGAGAGAGCAAAAAATCAACTCCATTGTGAGAGCGCTGATCGTCTCCATTGAGAGAGCTCTGATTGTCTCCATTGAGAGAGCAATGATCGTCTCCATTGAGAGAGCACTGATTGTCTCCATTGAGAGAGCACTGATCGTCTCCATTGAGAGAGTACTGATCGTCTCCATTGAGCCAGCACTGATCGTCTCCATTGAGAGAGCACTGATTGTCTCCATTGAGAGAGTACTGATCGTCTCCATTGAGAGAGCTCTGATCGTCTCCATTGAGAGAGTACTGATCGTCTCCATTGAGAGAGTACTGATCGTCTCCATTGAGAGAGTACTGATCGTCTCCATTGAGAGAGTACTGATCGTCTCCATTGAGAGAGCTCTGATCGTCTCCATTGAGAGAGTACTGATCGTCTCCATTGAGAGAGTACTGATCGTCTCCATTGAGCGAGTACTGATCGTCTCCATTGAGAGAGCTCTGATCGTCTCCATTGAGAGAGTACTGATCGTCTCCATTGAGAGAGCTCTGATCGTCTCCATTGAGAGAGTACTGATCGTCTCCATTGAGGGAGCACTGATTGTCTCCATTGAGAGAGTACGGATCGTCTCCATTGAGAGAGCTCTGATTGTCTCCATTGAGAGAGTACTGATCGGCTACATTGAGAGAGCACTGATTGTCGCCATTGAGAGAGCACTGATCGTCTCCATTGAGAGAGCACTGATAGTCTCCACTGAGCGATCTCTGATCGTCTCCATTGAGGGAGAACTGATTGTCTCCATTGAGAGAGTACTGATCGTCTCCATTGAGAGAGCACTGATTGTCGCCATTGAGCGAGTACTGATCGTCTCCATTGAGAGAGCACTGATCGTCTCCATTGAGAGAGCTCTGATCGTCTCCATTGAGAGAGCACTGATTGTCGCCATTGAGCGAGTACTGATCGTCTCCATTGAGAGAGCACTGATTGTCTCCATTGAGAGAGCTCTTAACGTCTCCATTGAGAGAGCACTGATCAACTCCATTGAGAGAGCTCTGATCGACTCCATTGAGAGAGCTCTGATCGACTCCATTGAGAGCACTGATTGTCTCCATTGAGAGAGCTCTGATCGTCTCCATTGAGAGAGCTCTGATCGTCTCCATTGAGAGAGCACTGATCGACTCCATTGAGAGAGTACTGATCATCTCCATTGAGAGAGCACTGATTGTCTCCATTGAGAGAGTACTGATCGTCTCCATTGAGAGAGCACTGATCAACTCCATTGAGAGAGCTCTGATCGTCTCCATTGAGAGAGCTCTGATTGTCTCCATTAAGAGAGCTCTGATTGTCTCCATTGAGGGAGCACTGATCGTCTCCATTGAGAGAGCTCTGATCGTCTCCATTGAGAGAGCTCTGATCGTCTCCATTGAGAGAGCTCTGATCGTCTCCATTGAGAGAGTACTGATCGTCCCCATTGAGAGAGTACTGATCGTCTCCACTGAGAGAGCTCTGATCGTCTCCATTGAAGGAGCACTGATTGTCTCCATTGAGAGAGTACTGATCGTCTCCATTGAGAGTCGTAGTCCACATTGGCACTAACGACATAGGTAGGAAAGGGGACAAGGATGTCAGGCAGGCCTTTAGGGAGCTAGGATGGAAGCTCAGAGCGAGAACAAACTGAGTTGTTATCTCTGGGTTGTTGCCCGTGCCACGTGATAGTGAGACGAGGAATAGGGAGAGAGAGCAATTAAACACGTGGCTACAGGGATGGTGCAGGCGGGAGGGATTCAGATTTCTGGATAACTGGGGCTCTTTCTGGGGAAGGTGGGACCTCTATAGACAGGATGGTCTACATCTGAACCTGAGGGGCACCAATATCCTGGGGGGGAGATTTGTTAGTGCTCTTTGGGGGGGGTTTAAACTAATTCAGCCGGGGGATGGGAACCTGGATTGTAGTTTTGGGGTACGGGAGATTGAGAGTATAGAGGTCAGGAGCACAGATGTGACTTCGCAGGGGGGTGCCAGTGTTCAGGTAGGTGGTTTGAAGTGTGTCTACTTCAATGCCAGGAGTATACGAAATAAGGTAGGGGAACTGGCACCATGGGTTGGTACCTGGGACTTCGATGTTGTGGCCATTTCAGAGACATGGATAGAGCAGGGACAGGAATGGTTGTTGCAGGTTCCGGGGTTTAGGTGTTTTAGTAAGCTCAGAGAAGGGGGCAAAAGAGGGGGAGGTGTGGCGCTGCTAGTCAAGGACAGTATTACGGTGGCAGAAAGGATGCTAGATGGGGACTCTTCTTCCGAGGTAGTATGGGCTGAGGTTAGAAACAGGAAAGGAGAGGTCACCCTGTTGGGAGTTTTCTATAGGCCACCTAGGGATGTAGAGGAAAGGATGGCGAAGATGATTCTGGAAAAGAGCGAAAGTAACAGGGTAGTTGTTATGGGAGACTTTAACTTTCCAAATATTGACTGGAAAAGATATAGTTCGAGTACATTAGATGGGTCATTCTTTGCACAATGTGTGCAGGAGGGTTTCCTGACACAATATGTTGACAGGCCAACAAGAGGCGAGGCCACATTGGATTTGGTTTTGGGTAATGAACCAGGCCAGGTGTTAGATCTGGAGGTAGGTGAGCACTTTGGAAACAGTGACCACAATTCGGTGATCTTTACATTAATGATGGAAAGGGATTTAGTATACCCCGCAGGGCAAGAGTTATAGCTGGGGGAAGGGCAATTATGATGCCATTAGACATGACTTAGGATGTGTAGGTTGGAGAAGTAGGCTGCAAGGGTTGGGCACACTGGATATGTGGAGCTTGTTCAAGGAACAGCTATTGCGTGTTCTTGATAAGTACGTACCAGTCAGGCAGGGAGGAAGGGGTCGAGCGAGGGAACCGTGGTTTAACAAAGAAGTGGAATCTCTTGTTAAGAGGAAGAAGGAGGCCTATGTGAAGATGAGGCGTGAAGTTTCAGTTGGGGCGCTTGATAGTTACAAGGAAGCGAGGAAGGATCTAAAGAGAGAGCTAAGACGAGCAAGGAGGGGACATGAGAAGTCTTTGGCAGGTAGGATCAAGGAAAACCCAAAAGCTTTCTATAGGTATGTCAGGAATAAAAGAATGACTAGGGTAAGAGTAGGGCCAGTCAAGGACAGTGGTGGGAAGTTGTGTGGAGGCTGAGGAGATAAGCGGGATACTAAATGAATACTTTTCATCAGTATTCACTCAGGAAAAAGATAATGTTGTGGAGGAGACTGCTGAGACCCAGGCTATTAGAATAGATGGCATTGAGGTGCGTAGGGAAGAAGTGTTGGCAATTCTGGACAAGGTGAAAATAGATAAGTCCCCGGGGCCTGATGGGATTTATCCTAGGATTCTCTTTGGCTTTGATTTTTATGTCATCATTGGCTGCAGGAATAGTGCCAGAGGACTGGAGGGTAGCAAATGTGGTCCCTGTGTTCAAGAAGGGGAGTAGAGATAACCCCGGTAACTATAGGCCCGTGAGCCTCACATCTGTTGTTGGTAAAGTCTTGGAGAGGATTATAAGAGATACGATTTATAATCATCTAGATAGGAATAATATGATTAGGGATAGTCAGCATGGTTTTGTGAAGGGTTGGTCATGCCTCACAAACCTTATCGAGTTCTTTGAGAAGGTGACTGAACAGGTAGACGAGGGTAGAGCAGTTGATGTGGTGTATATGGATTTCAGTAAAGCGTTTGATAAGGTTCCCCACGGTCGGCTATTGCAGAAAATACGGAGGCTGGGGATTGAGGGTGATTTAGAGATGTGGATCAGAAATTGGCTAGTTGAAAGAAGACAGAGGGTGGTGGTTGTTGGGAAATGTTCAGAATGGAGTTCAGTTACGAGTGGCGTACCACAAGGATCTGTTCTGGGGCCATTGCTGTTTGTCATTTTTATAAATGACCTAGAGGAAGGCACAGAAGGTTGGGTGAGTAAATTTGCAGACGACACTAAAGTCGGTGGAGTTGTAGACAGTGTGGAAGGATGTTGCAGGTTACAGAGGGACATAGATAAGCTGCAGAGCTGGACTGAGAGGTGGCAAATGGAGTTTAATGTAGAGAAGTGTGAGGTGATTCACTTTGGAAAGAAAAACAGGAATGCGGAATATTTGGCTAATGGTAAAATTCTTGGCAGTGTGGATGAGCAGAGGGATCTCGGTGTCCATGTACATAGATCCCTGAAAATTGCCACCCAGGTTGATAGGGTTGTGAAGAAGGCCTATGGTGTGTTGGCCTTTATTGGTAGAGGGATTGAGTTCCGGAGCCATGAGGTCATGTTGCAGCTGTACAAGACTCTGGTACGGCCGCATTTGGAGTATTGCGTACAGTTCTGGTCGCCTCATTATAGGAAGGACGTGGAAGCTTTGGAACGGGTGCAGAGGAGATTTACCAGGATGTTGCCTGGTATGGATGGAAAATCTTATGAGGAAAGGCTGATGGACTTGAGGTTGTTTTCGTTAGAGAGAAGAAGGTTAAGAGGTGACTTAATAGAGGCATACAAAATGATCAGAGGGTTAGATAGGGTGGACAGTGAGAGCCTTCTCCCGCGGATGGAGGTGGCTAGCACGAGGGGACATAGCCTTAAATTGAGGGGTAATAGATATAGGACAGAAGTCAGAGGTAGGTTTTTTACGCAAAGAGTGGTGAGGCCGTGGAATACCCTACCTGCACCAGTAGTGAACTCGCCAACATTGAGGGCATTTAAAAGTTTATTGGATAAGCATATGGATGATAATGGCATAGTGTAGGTTAGATGGCCTTTAGTTTTTGACTTCCCATGTCGGTGCAATATCGTGGGCTGAAGGGCCTGTACTGCGCTGTATCGTTCTATGTTCTATGAGAGCACTGATTGTCGTCATTCAGAGAGCACTGATCGTCTCCATTGAGAGAGCACTGATCGTCTCCATTGAGAGAGCACTGATCATCTCCATTGAGGGAGCACTGATTGTCTCCATTGAGAGAGCTCTAAACGTCTCCATTGAGAGAGCTATGATCGTCTCCATTGAGAGTGCACTGATTGACTCCATTGAGAGAGCACTGATTGTCTCCATTGAGAGAGTACTGATCGTCTCCATTGAGAGAGATCTGGTCGACTCCATTGAGAGAGCTCTGATCGACTCCATTGAGAGAGCACTGATTGTCTCCATTGAGAGAGCTCTGATCGTCTCCATTGAGAGAGCTCTGATCGTCTCCATTGAGAGAGCTATGATCGTCTCCATTGAGAGTGCACTGATTGACTCCATTGAGAGAGCACTGATTGTCTCCATTGAGAGAGTACTGATCGTCTCCATTGAGAGAGTACTGATCGTCTCCATTGAGTGAGCTCTGATCAACTCCATTGAGAGAGCTCTGATCGTCTCCATTGAGCGAGTACTGATTGTCTCCATTGAGAGAGCTCTGATCGTCTCCATTGAGAGAGCTATGATCGTCTCCATTGAGAGTGCACTGATTGACTCCATTGAGAGAGCACTGATTGTCTCCATTGAGAGAGCACTGATCGTCTCCATTGAGAGAGCTCTGATCGTCTCCATTGAGAGAGCTCTGATCAACTCCATTGAGAGAGTACTGATCGTCTCCATTGAGAGAGCACTGATTGTCTCCATTGAGAGAGCTCAGATCGTCAACATTGAGAGAGCTCTGATCGTCTCCATTGAGAGAGCTCTGATCATCTCCATTGAGCGAGCTCTGATCGTTTCCACAGAGAGAACACCGTGGGATTCCACACAGAGAGTGATGAAAGACTCCACAGAGAGAACGATGGAAGCCTCCACAGAGAAATGTTGATGTCCTCCAGAATGGAAACAATCAAAGACTCCAGAGCGACAACCATGCATGAAGAAGACTATGAAGGTCTCTCCACCTTATTTGAGCAACTGGAAGAAGCCTATGAAAGTCTACCCAGGTCATTAAATCAACAGCAAGAAGTCAATGAAAGTCTACCCACTGTTGTGAGAATAGTGACAATGTGATCACAATCAACATACAAGATGTGCAAGATCAGAGCGAGACTAACAGATGTCAGCTCGACTATACAGAAGCATTCAACAATCAAAGCAAAACTACTCATGAGTCCAGTGCGACCGCATCAGTTAAAACTTCACCTACTCTTGACAACCTGCAAGAAACAGAAATCTTGACGATGTTGATTCCAGAAGAGGAGCACCAAGAGATCAAAAATGAATCAGATCTACCAGAAATGACTGATGACACCAAGATCAGTGCAACATCAGATCATTCACACAAACCTCAAACCATAAAGCTCAATGAAACATCGGGGGCGGGATTCTCCCCTAACTGGTGGGGTGGGGGCACCCAGTGGGACGGAGTGGCGTGAACCACTCCGGCGTAGGGCTGCCCGAAAGGTGTGGAATCCTCCGCACCTTCAGGGGATAAGCCCGCCCGGAGTGGTTTGCGCCCCGCCGGCCGGCAGGAAAGGAGCTTGGCACCACGCCAACTGGCACCGAAGGGCCTTCGCCGGCCGGCGTGAGTTGGCACATGCGCGGGAGCACTAGTGAGTGCTGGCATCATCCCCGCGCATGCGCAGAAGGCTTTGTTTCAGCACGGGGAAAGGCGGACCGGTACAGCCTCCAGTGCAGAAGGTTAGAGTGCCCCCACAGGACAGGCCAGCCCACGGATCGGTGGGCCCCGATCGCAGGCCAGGCCACCTTGGGGGCACCTCCCGGGTCCAGATCCCCCCGCGTCACCCCATGAATCCCGGAGCCCACCCGCGTCACCAGGTCCCGCCGCTAAGGGACCTACTCCAATTTACGTGGCGGGACTGGCAAATGACGGGCGGGACTTTGGCCCATCGCGGGCCGGAGAATTCAGGCAGTCCCAGCGCCCATTGAGTCGCACCGGACCCCGCCATTTTCTGAGGTGGGCGGCGCGACTCACGCTTGACCAATTTTTGGGGGGTCGGAGAATTAGGAGGACAACGGGGGTGGGATTAACACCGACCCCCGGCGATTCTCCGACCCGGCGGGGTGTCGGAGAATCCCGCCCTGGATTCCACAAAGGACAATGGTACTGAAAAGTTTGAGCATGACTCAAATTATCCGCCAGAAAGTCATTGAGCACATCAACAACGAGATAGACAACAGAAACAACAACGAAACAACAACCTGTACAACATGATACAACTCTGCATGGCAAGAGTACAAACACTTTGTTCAGACCAATCTAATCATAGAATTTACAGTGCAGAAGGAGGCCATTCGGCCCATCGAGTCTGCACCGGCTCTTTGAAAGAGCACCCAACCGAATCCCACACCTCCATCCTATTCCCATAACCCAGTAACCCCACCCAACACTAAGGGCAATTTTAGCATGACCAATCCACCTAACCTGCACATCTTTGGACTGTGGGAGGAAACCGGAGCACCCAAAGGAAACCCACGCACACACGGGGAGAACGTGCAGACTCCGCACAGACAGTGACCCAAGCCGAGAATTGAACCTGGGTCCCTGGAGCTGTGAAGCAATTGTGCTAACCACCATGCTCCCGTGCTGCCCCAAATGTCATGCCAATGGATTTCAAGAATTCATATTTTCTACAAGACAAAGAAGCAACACAATTTTCAAGGCAAATGACATACAGTATCATTACCACAAGCATAAGGAAAAGGTCAAGGTCTGACATTGCTCACATCATTCGGCAAATCTCTTCCAGATTTTACCTGATTAAAAACTTCAGATGGGAATATTTATAGAAGAAATCGTTGTGATTAACTTCAAGTCAAAGATCAAAAACAGAGATTTTTCCTCATCTTGACTGATCTCACACAATTTTAAAGCAAGTTGAACAATAACTTCATTCTAATCTGACAATCTGGTGCATGCGCAGAACTGCCGGCGTGTTTCCCGCGCATGCGCAGGGGGTTTCTTCTCCGCGCCGGCCATGGCGTTGCCTTACAGAGGCCGGCACGGAGGGAAAGTGTGTCCCCATGGCACAGGCCCAACCACCGTGGGGGTCTCCCCGCGGCGGCCTCCCCCATGCCCCCCGAGGACTCCGCTAGCTGCCCTCCAAGCCAGGTCCCGCCGGGATGGACCATGTCCATTTCACGCCGGCGGGACTGTCTGACAACGGGCCGCCACTCGGCCCATCGGGGCCCGCAGAATTGCTGGGGCTGGCGCTGCCAACCGCGTCGACCAGCGCAGCACGATCCCCGCCCCCCGCCCCCCCCGCCCCCCACTCGAAAACCGGCGCCGGAGAATTTGGCAGCCGGCGTCGGAGCGGCGGGATGGGATTCACGCCCCCCCCCCCCCCCCGCCCCCTCGCCCCCCGCCCCCTCGCCACCCGGCGATTCTCCGACCCGGCCGGGGGTCGGAGAATCCTGCCCTAGATGTCTCACTATCAGGACCTATATGAATAGCTTTCCCACTCTTTCTGAAGGAGTGTGTATCAGGAGTGTAGAGAAAACAGACAAAGGAAAGCTAGAGCGAGAAGAAGTTATTAGTTATCAAAGTGATGTATCGTATAATTTAAGTAGTTATCTCTACAATTGTTTCTTTGTTTTAACTAGTTGCGTATTGAGTAAAAAGAACTCACAGTATTTATTTATATTATTCAACAAATTAGTTTACCTTGACAAGAAGACTACTGCTCATTTCAACAAGTCAGCTGGTTCGAAAGAGTAATATATATATTACACAAAGTAATATAACAGGCCCTATGTGAGTCTGGTTGGTCAGGCCTCCCTGACATCATTCACATTTATCCTCCACCTCCGGGAAGAACCTGCTCATTCGGGTTCTACTTAGGTGCTCTCTGTGCACCACGTTGAACTGCATGAGGTTGAGCCTTGTGCAGGAGGAGGTGGATTTGGCCCTGCTCAGTGCTTCGCTCCAGAATCCCCACCCCACTTCTGGGCTCAGTTTGTCCCCCCATTTTTGTCTGGCTTCATCCAGTGGCAGTCTGCCTCTGTCCAGTAACTGCCCGTAAATTTTCCCGCAGTAACCCTGTCCATGTTTATCGGGTCCTCTAGTAATGTGGTTCCCTGGGCCTGGGGTATCATAATCTTTCCTTGCAGAGAAAGTGCTTTACCTGGAGGTGTCTACGTTCCTGTCCTGTCGGTAGTTCCAGGTCCTCCGTCTGTTCGCTCAGTCTCTCTAGTCTGTCTCCCATGTAAAAGCCTCTAACTGTTATTGTTCTCCCGTCCTGTCTCCATTTTTTGAAAGTGGTGTCGAGCACGGCTCAAGGGAACTTTATGACTGGTGTGGTTTCCGCAGATGGGGGCCATGGGGGGCATCTCGGTCAGTCCGAAATGCTGCCTCATCTAGTTTCATGTCCTTTGTGTAACTACCATCACTGGGCAGGATGCGTGTTTCATAGAGGGGGGAGGGAATTGGAGCGCTGCCGTGCCGAGGGCCCGGAGGATCGTTCCCTTGCAGGAGGACTCCTCCATCTCACCCATCACATGATGGGTTTGTGTATCCATTCCCTCACTCTCTCTCCCGTTGCTGCCCAGTGTAAGTTTGGAAATTCGGTATTGCCAGGCCTCCCATGACTTTTCTCCTCTGCAATGTTGATTTGGGGATTCTTGGATACTTACCCCCCTCCCCACACACACACACACACACACACACACAAATGGCATGATAATTTTGTCTAAATTGTGGAAGAAGGCCTATGGGAAGAAGATTGGTATTGATCTGAACAGGAAGCAGAACCTTGGCAGTTCATTTTGATCGTCTGCACCCTCCCTGCCAGGGAGGGCAGGAGCAGGTCCCATCTCTGTAGGTCCTTTTGACTTCCTCGCCAGGTTGGTCAGAGCAGGAGCAGGTCCCATCTCTGTAGGTCCTTTTGACTGCTTCGGCCAGGTTGGTCAGAGCAGGAGTCGGTCCCATTTCTGTAGGTAGTTTTTGACTTCCTCCCCCAGGTTGGTCAGAGCAGGAGTAGGTCCCATCTCTGTAGGTCCTTTTGACTGCTTCGGCCAGGTTGGTCAGAGCAGGAGCAGGTCCCATCTCTGTAGGTCCTTTTGACTTCCTCCACCAGGTTGGTCAGAGCAGGAGCAGGTCCCATCTCTGTAGGTAGTTTTTGACTGCCTCCACCAGGGTGGTCAGAGCAGGAGCAGGTCCCATCTCTGTAGGTAGTTTTGACTTCCTCCGCCAGGTTGGTCAGAGCAGGAGCCGATCCCATCTCTGTAGGTCCTTTTGACTGCCTCCACCAGGTTGGTCAGAGCAGGAGCAGGTCCCATCTCTGTATGTAGTTTTTGACTTCCTCCACAAGACTAGTCAGATTCCACTGGTGGATCCGTATCCAGTCCTGGGCTATTTGGATCCCTAGGGAGTGGAATTTCTTTTGGGCTAATTTGAATGGGAGTCTCTCCAGCTCTGTCCCTCTCCCATTTGGGTTCACTGGGAATGCCTCGCTCTTGCACAGGTTAAGTTTATAACCTGAGAAGGTTTCAGGAGCTGTATGATTGGTCTCAGGCCTTCCTGTGGTTCCAAGACACAGTGAGACTCTGTGCTCTCTGCCTACCCTTTGGGTGCAGAGCAATCGCCAGGGGTTCAATTGTTCACGAAAACAGGATCGGGGACAGAGGGCATCACTACCGAGTGCCTCTGTGCAGCTGGGAATATTCAGAACCGATGGTGTTGGTTCGAACGCTTGTCTTGGTGGCGTTGTACAGGATTTTCACCCAAGAGGTGAACCCTGCCCCTTGCCCAAACCACTCCAGTACCTTGAGGAGGTGCTTCCAGACTCTGTCGAAGGCCTTTTCTGTGTCCAGGGAGACGATCGCCTCAGGTGTTCTCTCCCCGGATGGGGGGAGTTCTTATTACATTCATCATCCGCCTGATGTTCGCAGTGAGTTGCCTGCTCTTGTCAAAGCCCGTTTGGTCCTCTGCGACCACTCCTGGTATGCAGTTCTCCAGCCTTTTGGCTGCGACCTTCGCAAGTATCTTTGCGTCGACATTTAGCAGGGAAATGGGTCGGTACGAGCTGCATTCTGTCGGATCTTTGCCTTTTTTGCGTATCATGGCCTGTGTTAGCATAGGAGGCAGAGTGCCCCTTGCTAGCGTGTCTGCGAACATGTTCCTTAAATGTGAGGCCAGGGCCGGGGTCAATTTTTTATAGAAGTCCACTGGGAACTCATTGGATCCCGGTATCTTCCTCGCCTGCATGGAGCTGATGCTCTCCATGATTTCTCCCAGATCCATTGGTGCTTCCAGTTCGCCCCCGCCTGTCCTCCCCCACAACTGGCATGCCCAGTCTGTTGAGGAACTGTTTCATCCCCGCATCCCCGTTGGGGGGCTCGGAAGTGTACAGCCCTTGGTACAATGTCTCGAATGACCAGTTGACATCTTTTGGTTCCGTTGTCAGTCTGCCTCTGCTATCTTTTACCTGCACTATTTTCCTCGTGGCCACCTTCTTTCTCAGCTGGTGTGCCAGTAGGCGGCCAGCCTTTTCTCCATGTTCATAGAAGGCCCCCCCGTGTCTGGCAGAGTTGGTACACTGCTTTCCTAGTGGATAACAGGTTAAAGTCCATTTGTAGCTTTTTCCTCTCCGCCAGCAGCTCTATGGTTGGTGTCTTGGAGTATTTTCTGTTCACCTCCAGGATGGAGTCAATCAGCTGTTGCCTGGCCGCCCTCCCTTCCCTGTCTCTGCGCGCCTTGTAGGCTATAATTTCCCTCCTGATCTCGGTCTTTAGTGCCTCCCAGAACGTGGAAGGTGAAACTTCCCCGTTCCGGTTGTTAGAAACGTACTCGCCTACGGCCTGTGATATTTTCTGGCAGAAGGCCTTGTTGGCCAGGACGTCCGTGTCTAACCTCCATGTGGGGCGCTGGGCACGGCCCATCTCCAACCTCACATCCACATAGTGCGGAGCGTGGTCTGACATGACTATCACGGAATATTCCGCTCCTGCCATTCCTGGAAGCACCAATTTCCTCACTGCAAAGAAGTCGATCGTGGTGTATATCTTGTGAATCGATGAGAAGAATGAGAATTCCCTCTCGCCAGGGTGCAGGAACCTCCATGGGTCCACCGCTCCCATCTGTTCCATAAATGTTCCCAGTTCCTTAGCCATGCCTGTTTATTTTCCAGGGTTTGATCGGTTGGTCAGTGGGTCCTGTATGCAGTTAAAGTCACCCCATAATCAATCGGCATGTGTTGATGTCGGGGATTTCCACCATGGTCTTCTTTATGAAGTTTGTGTCGTTCCAGTTGGGCAAATACACATTTACCAGCACCACCAGTGCCCCAAGTAGGATACCGCTGACCATGACGTACCGTCTCTCTTGGTCCGTAACTGTCCTGGTCTCTGTAAACCTCGTCCTTTTACTAATCAGTATTGCTACCCCACTAACCCTCGCCCGCAGCATGAATAGTACGTCTGCCCCACCAGCCCTTTCTCACGAGCAGTCTGTCCTTTTCCCTCAGATGTGTCTTTTGTGGGAAGATTATGTCGGCCTTCAGGCTTATTAAATGGGCGGGATTCCGGATCTTTTCAGCGGATTGTTAAGCCCCCTCGCATTCCAGGTGACCATTCTGATGGGGGCCTCTGTCCACCCGTTCCTGCAGGGTCAACCATACTTACCTGGTGGATGCGCCCCTGCACTCTGGGATTTCCATTTGTTCGGGGGCTGTCCAAAATGGCCATGATCGCCGCTGTCACCATGAGGCCAGGCCCTCATGCTCTGGCGTTTCCCTTTGTCCAGGGGGCACCCAACATGGCCACCAACTGTGGGTGCGCCTCTGCACTCCAGGGTTTACCTTTGTATCGGGACCCTCCAAAGTGGCTGCTTGCGGATCCATCTTGTTTCCTCGGCCTGCTAGCTGCCTGCTCAAGCCAATCTGGTTCAAATAATTCATAGAATTTACAGTGCAGAAGGTGGCCATTCGGCCCATCAAGTCTTCACCGGCCTTTGGAAGGAGCACTCTACCCAAGCCTACACCTCCAACCCATCCCTGTAACCCAGTCACCCCACCTAACCTTTTTTTTTGGACAGTAGCGGCAATTTAGCATGGCCAATCCATCTAACCTGCACATCTTTGGACTGTGGGAGCAAACCGGAGCACCCGGAGGAAACCCACGCACACACGGGGGGAATGTGCAGACTCCGCACAGACAGTGACCCGAGTGGGAATCGAACCTGGGACTGTGCTACCATGTTGCCGACAATTTTCTCCATCTATTCCCTATATGTTCTGTGCTCCCCCCTTGCTCACTCTCCCCCGTCCCACGTCTCCCTCTCCCTGTTACCCCTCCCAGCCGCTGTGCCTCGCTGCCTGCCCCCAGCCCCCAGCCAGGCGCTCCCTCTACACTGAGAAATGCGCCAAGCCCCTCTTACTGTCTGTCTTCCCATGCAAAACTCCCTGCCAGTATGGAGGCTCCCCTCCCAGGGCTGGTCTCATCTGTTGCCTGTGATCTCTGACTGCCTGATTTTCTTCTCCACCTCCTAACCTGCTTTCCTCATCCTCGCTCTCTCCTGCACCTGGTCTTTCTGTTCAGAATGAGGTAGCACAAACACATAGTCAAGACTATTAGTCTCTGGATCTGTCTCTTTCAGCTATCCTCCACCGACACATCTTCATTGCTGCTGTGATTGTTCTCTGTCCAGGTCGTTAGCCTGCACAAAGTCAGTTGCCTCTGCCGGGGTGTAGAAATAGTACACTCTACTCTGGTACGTGACCGAGTCTGGCGGGAATAGCATGCCGAATCACAGTCCACTCTTGTAGAGCGCTGACTTTGCCTGATTAAAAATGGCCATTTTCTTTGCCATGCCTGCCCCAATGTCCTGATACACCTGGATTCTGTCTCCTTCCCACGAGCTCGCTTTCGGTTGCCTGGCCCACCGCAGGATCCTTTCCCGATCCTGGTATTGGTGCATATTCGCTATAATTTCTCTCGGCTGCTACCCCGCCGTGGGCTTCGGTCTGAGCGACCTGTGTGTCCGGTCGGGTTCTGGGAGGCTGGGGAAACTGTCTCTCTTGATTAGGTTGCCCAGCATTTGTCTGATATAATCTGTTGGGTCTCTGCCCTCGATGCCTCACGACAGGCCTACATTCCGTATGTTCTGCCACCAGGACCTGTTTCCCTGGTCCATGACCTTTCCCTTCAAACTCCCATGGGCCGCCGTCAAAAGTTCCCCTCTGCATCCAAAGCAATGATCCTGTCACTCTGGTTCCGTCGAGGCTCTCTCGAGGTCCTGGATCGTCTTCTCTTGTGTCTCCACTTTCTCTCCCAGACCATCGATTGTGCGTTGGAGGGAGACCATTGCCTCCATCACCACCACCTTCACTGCCACCTGGATCTTGGTTTTTATGACCTCCTTCATGGTATCCAGCTCCTTTTTAAGGAAGATCCTTCACCCGTCCCCTGCTGGGGAGGGTAAGGCTGGTGCTGATGTAGGTGCCGGTGCTCGACGCCGGTCTTTCCTGCTCTTGGGTGACTGGGGCTTCCCCCTCACCTCATGGGTCCGCCGGTTCGTCTGCCCGCAGGTCGTGGCCCTTTCCACCATTTCTGCCCTCTTGCCGGACCCCGAGCTTCCGTTCGCCGGCATCTTCTCTCCGTTGCTTCTTCTTCTCTGTTAGGGCTAACCTCCGTTGTTTTTTTTTTCAGGCCAAATTCTTCCAAAAGTAACTTTTTAGGTTCTAGTTGGGAGGAGAGCCACCCGATGTGCATCCACTCATCACATCCCTGTTACCGGAAGTCAAGTAAGAAGTCTGACAACACCAGGTTAAATTCCAAATCACTAGCTTTTGGAGCACTGCTCCTTCCTCAGGTGAATGAAGAGGTATGTTGCAGAAACATATATATGGACAAAGTCAAAAATGAAAGACAATGCTTGGAATGTGAGCATTTGCAGGTAATTAAGTCTTTACAGATCCAGAGTTGGGGGTAACCCAAGGTTAAAGAGGTGTGAATTGTCTCAAGCCTGGACAGTTGGTAGGATTTCACAAGCCCAGGCCAGATGGTGGGGGATGAATGTAATGGGACATGAATCCCAGGTCCTGGTTGAGCCCGTACTCATGTGTGCGGAACATGGCTAAGAGTTTCTGCTTGGCGATTTTGCATTGTCGCGCGTCCTGAAGGCCGCCTTGGAGAACGCTTACCCAGAGATCAGAGGCTGAAAGCCCTTGACTGCTGAAGTGTTCCCCGACTGGAAGGGAACATTCCTGGCTGGCGATTGTCGCGCGATGTCCATTCATCCGTTATCGCAGCATCTGCATGGTCTCATCAATGTACCATGGTTCGGGAATCCTTTCTTGCAGCGTATGAGGTAGGCAATGTTAGCTGAGTCACACGAGTATGTACCACGTACCTGGTGAGTGGTGGTCTCACGTATAATGGTCGTACCCATGTTGATGATCTGGCACATCTTGCAGAGATTGCCATGGCAGGGTTGTGTGGTGTCGTGGTCGCAGTTCTGAAGGCTGGGTAATTTGCTGCAAACAATGGGTTGTTTGAGGTTGCGCAGTTGTTTGAAGGCAATTAGTAGGGGTGTGGGGATGACCTTGGCCTGATGTTCATCATGTTCCCGTACCAGCCTCCCCGGACAGGCGCCGGAATGTGGCGACGAGGGGCTTTTCACAGTAACTTCATTGAAGCCTACGCGTGACAATAAGCGATTTTCATTTTCATTTCATTTCATCTTCTTCGATGACGTGTTGAAGGCTGCAAAGAAGATGTCGTAGTTTCTCCACTTCGGGGACGACGAAAGGTACTCTGTCAGTGGTGTCCTGTGTTTGTCTTCTGAGGAGGTCGGTGCAGTGTTTTGCTGTGGCGCATTGGAACTGTTGATCGGTGAGTTGAGCGCCATATCCCGTTCGTACGAGGGCATCTTTCAGCATCTGTAGATGTCTGTTATGCTCCTCCTCGTCTGAGCAGATCCTGTGTGTATGGAGGTCTTGTCCATAGGGGATGGCTTCTTTAATGTGTTTAGGGTGGAAGCTGGAGAAATGGAGCATCCTGAGGTTATCCGTGGGCTTGCGGTAAAGCGAAGTGCTGAGGCGACCGTCCTTGATGGAGCTGAGTGTGTCCAAGAATGCAACCGACCTCCTCACCGCACAGAACCTTCAACCGACGTTATACACCAGATACATCGATGACATTTTTTTCCTTTGGACCTAAGGCAAAGAATCACTGAAATGACTGCACGATGACATCAATAAGTTCCATCCCACCATTAGATTCACCATGGACTACTCTCCAAAATCAGTTGCATTCTTGGACACACTCATTTCCATCAAGGACAGTCACCTCAGCACTTCGCTTTACCGCAAGCCCACGGATAGCCTCACGATGCTCCACTTCTCCAGCTTCCACCCTGAACACATTAAAAAAGCCATGCCCTATGGACAAGCTCTCCGTATACACAGGATCTGCTCAGACAAGGAGGAGCATATCAGACACCTACAGAGGCTGAAAGATGCCCTCGTTTGAACGGGATTGGGTGCTCAACTCATTGATCGACAGTCCCAACGTGCCACAGCAAAGAATCGCATCGACCTCCTCAGAAGACAAAGATGGGACACAAGTATCCTTCGTCGTCCAGTACCCCCCCGGAGTGGAGAAATTCCGACATCTTCTTCGCAGCCTTCAACACGTTATCGATGAAGATGAACATCTTGCCAAGGTCATCCCTACACCCCCACTACTTGCCTTCAAACAACCGTGCAACCTCAAACAACCCATTGTTTGCAGAAAACTACCCAGCCTTCAGAACAGCGACTACAACACCACACAATCTTGTCATAGCAATCTCTGCAAGACGTGCCAGATCATCGACATGGGTACCAACATTACACATGAAAACACCACCCATCAGATACGCGGTACATACTCGTGCGACTCGGCCAACAGTGTCTACCTCATACGCTGCAGGAAAGGATGTCCTGAAGCGTGGTACATTGGTGAGACCACGCAGATGCTGCGACAACGGATAAATGGACATCGTGCGACAATCTCCAGGCAGGAATGTTCCCTTCCAGTTGGGGAACACTTCAGCAGTCAATGGCATTCGGCATCTGATCTCCGGGTAAGCGTTCTCCAAGGCGGCCTTCAGGACGCGCGACAATACAAAATCGCCGAGCAGAAACTTACAGCCAAGTTCCGCACACGTGAGTACGGCCTCAACCGGGACCTGGGATTCATGTCACATTACATTCATCCCCCGCCATCTGGCCTGGGCTTGTGAAATCCGATCAACTGTCCTGGCTTGAGACAATTCACTCCTCTTTAACCTGGGGTTACCCCTACCTCTGGATATCTAAAGACTCAATTACCTGCAAATGCTCGCATTCAAAGCATTGTCTGGCATTTTTGACTTTGTCCATATATATGTTTCTGGAACATACCTCTTCATTCACCTGAGGAAGGAGCAGTGCTCCAAAAGCTAGTGATTTGAAACAAACCTGGTGGATTTTAACCTGCTGTTCTAAGACTTCTTACTGTGCTCACCCCAGTCCAATACCGGCATCTCCACATCACCGGAAGTCAAGGTTAGCTTACTTGAGCAAAATATGTGCTATACTGGGAGAGTGAAGGCACTGATCTGGGTTTGGAAAACTACTGTTGGAGAGAGTGCAGAAGGAGCTTTTCTTTGCATGCAACATATGTTACACTTGAGCTGGGAACGTGACATTGTGGGAAAATACCCACAAACATAAATTTACACAGAAAAATTAGATTACAGTTTCTTCCCAACTCACTATCAGCTTTGTATCTCAAAATTCTAGCTGATGTTCATTCGAAAAGTATCGCTACAGTTTAAATACACCATCTGTCCTTTTTTTAAAAAATGGCCCTCGTGATTTAACTGCTACAGTTGTATTTTATAATCGCGCCTGTACGTTAAGATGATGTTCGATTTTGGCTTGACTGTGATGCTGTCAGTTTTGTTGGGCCGGTGGATCTAAATATATCAGTATATGAGAAATCTGGAAAACTGCAGGAATGTATATTGTTCACCCTTGACCTTTCTTTTCACATTCTGTCTCTTTCGTCATTTTCTGCTGCATTCATTTGGATGTTGGTGCTTCACAGGAGTACTGCTGGCTGGAAAGATTTTGCTATATTCTGAGATTTCCATATTGTTCTCTGAAGTCATTGGCCCTTCTTGATACCAACTATCCTTCTGTTATTCTCCCAAGTCGAATACTTTAGTTGTGGGCTGAGGAACATAATCAAACAGGTTATCAACAAAGTTAAATAAAAACTGAAAATGTTTCAATGCTCAGCAGGACAGGCAGGCAAAAGGAGAGAAAAAGAGTTAACGTTTCAGGTCAATAACCTTATATCAGTTCTGTTTATCTGCAGTAGAACAAGTGGCTACCAACTACAACTGTATTTAGTAGCGTCTGAAAAGAAATAAAGGCTTGCCTGGAGATTGTGTCTTTTATGATCTCAGAACAGTAAAAGTGCTTTGTAACCAATGACGTGCTTTATTGCATAGAATTCCTACAGTGCAGAAGGAAGCCATTCAGCCCATCGAGTCTGCATTGACCCTCTGAAAGAACACCCTATCTAGGCCCACTCTCCCGCCCTATCCCCACAGCCCCACCTAACCTGCACACGAAGGGGCAATTTATCATGACTAATTCATCTAACCTGCACTTCTTTGGATTGTGGAAGGAAATTGGAGCACCCGGAGGAAATCCAAGCAGACACGGGGAGGAAGTACAAACTCCACACAGACAGTGACCTGAGGCCGGAATTAAATCCAGGTCCCTGCCACAGTGAGGCAGCAGTGCTAACCACTGTGACACCACGCAGCCCCATTTGAAGTGTAGTCACAGTTGGATATCTGATGGTTGTGCAGGGTGCTAGATCAATGTAAGTATTTTCATTGTTTCTCTGTGGGTAGGGTGGAGGATGGTGTTCTGATCGTCAGCTGGATTGGGAGGGGGAGATTGGGCCAACTCGCATTAAACTTTACACCACCACCTTGTGGTTCCTGTCCAAGCCACTCACCATCCTGACTTGGAAATATATCAGTCGTTTCTTCGCTGCCACTGGGTCAAAATCCTGGAACTCCCTCCCTTACAGCACTAAGGGTGTACCTACACCCATGGACTGCAGCTGTTCAACGCAGCTCACTGCCACCTTATCAAGGGTAATTAGAGATGGGCAATAAATACTGGCCTGGCCAGTGAAGCTCACATCCCATTTAAATGAGTTTAAAGAAAAGTTACTTGCAAATGTTTGACTTGCTTGCCATGGGACACAGATTGTCATGGCATATATTGTATTCCCATAGGTTTGTACCAGGGTGGTGAAAACTATCAATCTGCAATACATCGCCCACTCAGACTGACACAAATGCCCCAGGAGTTATATCTCCCTCTCTATTTTCTACCAATATAACTGGAACATTTTAACTGGGATTTTGTGGGATGCAGGATGCAGCGCACTTCTGAGCATCCTGAGCTTGTGAAAGACTATCGGTCTTTCCTTAATCCCTGGCTGTTTTTATTCATTGTTGGGATGTGAACCTTTCTGGCAAGGGCAACATATTGCCCATTCCCGATTGCCCTTGGGAAGGGCACACACTGAATATTGTTGTTTCCTGGAAGGAGAAGAGGCTGGTTTAGCTCACTGGGCTAAATCACTGGCTTTGAAAGCAGACCAAGCAGGCCAGCAGCAGGATTCGATTCCCGTACCAGCCTCCCCGAACAGGCGCCGGAATGTGGTGACTAGGGGCTTTTCACAGTAACTTCATTGAAGTCTACTTGTGACAATAAGCGATTTTCATTTTTCATTTCTTTTTCAAAAATACATTTTGTTTGAAATCAAGCCATCAAGATTGCAGCTATGGAGCAGATATAAATATTACCCGAGAATTGGGTGCAGTTATTGATGTGAGAAGTGTGTGCATTTATACATGTGTGAGAATTGCTGTGTGTGTACGCTGGACGTTTCTTCTGCAGCAGTCAAAACAAATTGGCAATCACATCATTCTTCTCTACTGACTCAAGAGTTATTCCCTAATAATTAGCTCACATTCTTTGAGCATCAGCTGCAAGTTTCCATCAGGCAGTATTTCCATGCTGGGTGACCTCAGATAGCCTCAGGAGGGAATGAATGACAGGAGTCACTGTCAATGGCATCACGTCTGACTGCGTCTTCTGAGTATTGTTTAACATTTACAATTCACATCGATGATCTTTGAATTCCTACATTTGATGTTTCTCCTTTTATTTCTCAGCTTTTTCCCATCTCTAGATGGCACTGGCTTCATAACACACAGGCAGAATGCTGCGGGCGTTGGACATTTTAAATAAAAACAGAAAGAAGCTGGAAATACTCAGCAACTGTGCAGAGAGGGTCAATGTTTTAAGCTGATGACCTGCCATCAGAACCATTCTACCAAAGGGACATCAATATGAAACAGCTGTCTCATCTGGGGGTGAGGGCGGGATTTTGAGAGTGGAATGAAGATCGCCAGGTAGACCCACAGTTAGCTAGGCTGCAGCGGGTGAGTTCAGCTTTGTTCAAGAGAAGAGTTTTCTTTAAGATATTCACACAGTGGTTAGACATAAAGAAAGGACACCAAGAAAACCAATTCTCCCAGGTATTTGGAGTGTTACTGTCATGTCCGGAAGACATGGAAGAGATCATCAATCCTTAAATCAAACCTTACCTTTGTATTTATTTGAAAAGTGGACCTTACTGAATCAAATGATGGCTGCCACAGATCACATGATACACATGTTGGCTACAGCTTCTGGAATTTTTCACCAGCAGTTACAGGACAAAACCTCAACCCTCATTCTTGTGGAATCTCACACCTCTTGTTGCGAAGACACATTTACAATCAACAAAGCCAGAGGGCAGCAGACAACATCCCCGGCCTGGACAAAGGGAAGGCCATTGAAACCCTTTGTACCTGCAGAGGTGCTGAGCACCACCATCTATCTCCTAAGGTAAATAATGGATTTTGACCAGGTGCATAGAAACTGCTGGTTAGCTTGCAACTGACTCATTAATGGACCGCATCACATGACCTAAGCTTCTGGCCTTTGGATAATTTTAATATAACATTTCAAGACTCACAGCTCAGTCTGCTTTCTAAACTCCAGCCAGTACACATCAAAGCAGGACTCCAGGCTGATCAGCAGTACGTATCAAATCGAAGCCTACCTACCTTGTCTGCGGCAATTATCTAGCATCATAATTGAATTGGTAAGTCTATTTACTCGTTCATTTGAAAAGGGGCCACACAACCAAAAAGGTTTGAGAACCACTGATCTGTACAGATTTTCTCCTGCTTTTCCCAGGTGTGCCAGGTGTTAATCAGCTTGTTTGCCACCCAGCTAACCTGGGAAACAAAGACCAGGAAGGAACAAATCTTTTCCCAAATGGCAGGCAGTGACTAGTGGAAAATTGCAGGGATTGATTATGGGGCCCAGCTATTCACAATATATATTAATGATTTAGATGAGACAGCAAAATGTAATTGGCTGGATTCTCCGTCCCTGATATGAAGAGTTGATGCTGGGGCAAGATTCATGGAGTTCCACAACAACAAAACTGGCGCCACACCTGGACCGATTTAATGACTATTGAGGGGCTAGCACCGATGCCACGTGGAACACAATCTATTCCAATGCGAAACTGTGTGGGATTTGCCGGTTTTGCGATTGACATTCAGGAGGTTGACAAGCTACAGCCGCATATTCACACTGCACTCCCCACACACACCATCCCAACCAACAAGATGGCAGCAAGACGTGCAACAGCAAGATTCACAGACCCTCCTGGACGCGGTGGAGGAGAGGCAGATGACCCTGTACCCTGGCCTGGGAAGGAGACTGCCAGCCGCTGCCATTCGCAGTGCCTGGGTGCAGGTGGCAGAGGCCATCAGCACCGTCAGCAATAAAGACTGAACCGGTCAGCAGTGCCGATAGAAACTGCACGACCTCCTCATGGCGGCCAAGGTGAGTAGGTAGCACTGGCCCCTGGCACCAACCTCGCCCGCACACCCGTAGCCGCACCTTCCCCTCCCCACCGCCACCAGGAGGGTGGCAGAACCCCCATCCTGCACCACATTCCGGCCACCATACCAGCCGCCATGACCAGGTGAAGTGGCCCCTGAGGCCACCATCTACCCACCTTGTGGGCTGTGTGCGTTGGAGTCTCTAACACTGTACGTTTTCTGTTCCCCCTGCCAGGAGAAGATGAGTTGTGATACCCCATAGGGGCTGGTTTAGCTCACTGGGCTAAATCGCTGGCTTTTAAAGCAGACCAAGCAGGCCAGCAGCACGGTTCAATTCCCGTACCAGCCTCCCGAACAGGCGCCGGAATGTGGCGACTAGATGTGGTAACTTCATTATAGCCTATTTGAGACAATAAAGCAATTTTCATTTTCATTTTTTCATTTTCATGTGTGTCAACCCGCCAATACCACCTCCACCTCCCTCACTCTCACCCCCACACCCCGTCCCTCACCCCCACCCTCACCCTCACACCACTCTCACCCCACACTGCCACTAGTCCCACTCCCCTCCCCAACTCCCAGCCCAGTCCATGATCTAATCATGCATCATTTCTTATGTCTTGCGGAGCTGCTGGTGATGGGGCGGGTCCATCAGGTGTCCCTTGCCCCAAGCCAGTTCCACAGCCTGAGCCCTCCGTGTACCAAGCAGCAACGAGGAGAGACGCATGGACGGCAGTCCTCGACCTGAGACCCAAGACACACTGGAGCTCGAGTCTGGGGATGACACAGATTTCCCATCTCAGCTGTCTCCAACACCCTCCACCATCCCAGAGACACTCACCTCGGTTGGGCACTTTAGTGAAGAGGCACCTGGACACTATCTGGTGCGCACCACACAGATGCTCCAGTACATCAGATGGAGGTAGAAACACCCGAGGGAGCGGACGGTTGGAATGCTATTTTAAATAAAAATTTGTGGTTGAGATTTGTGGAAGCTATTCAACCCTATAGGAGCATTGATAGTTGAAACTCAGTAGACCGTGCTGTTGGCTCCAGCAGCTGTAGGCTAGGTTTATTTATGACAGGTAAACTGTCACTGGTAAAATACTTTTAAAAAGAGGCCACAAAAGCTTGCTAAACGGATTGTATCCAAGAAACAAACATGCTTTTCACTGTAATGTTAGGCCAGGTCTCTGCAGAAATTCTACACTCATGAAAACCAAGAGATCATGTTTGACAATATGAAGATGTTTAAAAATGCTAATTCAGTCAGTCTTAACTGTTTTGGCAGTTCAAGAAAGAGACAAATTGACGTTGGTTGCTGATAGGGGGGGTTCTACTGCTCACTGCCAAATGTATTTGTATTACCTGTATTTGAGGTAAATGTAAAATAGATTGTCTGGCAAGCCCACCTCCCACCACTGCTGAGCTGTCCCCCATTCCATTGTGGGCAGTGGAAGGCACAAGAATACAGTCAGCCATTACTTCACCATGTCAGGGGAAAAAGCGGACGGGAAGTGGGAGGTTCCCGGGCTTCATCCTTTGGCGGGTGTTCAGTGTTCATCAGAGGCACCCCCCAAGATGTTACCCCAGATTTGTGCCTATCCCCATCCCCCAAAACCCAACCCTCCACCTCCTCCCTGGCAACTCTCAGCCCAAAAACTCCTCACTAATCTTAATCATAGAATTTACAATGCAGAAAGAGTCCATCCGGCCCATCGAGTCTGCACGGGCCCTTACAAAGAGCACCCTACTCAAGCCCACGTATATACCCTATCCCCGTAACCCAGTAACCCCCACTTACCCTTTTTGGACACAAAGAGCAATTTAGCATGGCCAATCCACCTAACCCGCACATCTTTGGACTGTGGCAGGAAACTGGAGTGCCCGGAGAAAACCCACGCAGACACGGGGAGAACGTGCAGACTCCGCACAGTCAGTGACCCAGCCGGGAATCAAATCTGGGAACCTGGAGCTGTGAAGAAACTGTGTTAATCACTATGCTACCGTGCTGCCCATGACCTGGCATCCATGACATTTCTTCCTGTGGCTTCCCTTGTAGTCCCAGCAGCAGCCATTTCTGTGTTCTGGTTCTAAGTAGCTGCTGGGCAATCAAAGTGGCGGCCGATTTCAAGTATGGATCTTGTTTCCCTGAGGGACACAAGTCCCATTCTCAGCACATTAAGGCCACCCCCAGCATATATGGGGCAGCAGGGTAGCATGGTGGTTAGCATAAATGCTTCACAGCTCCAGGGTCCCAGGTTCGATTCCAGGCTGGTTCACTGTCTGTGTGGAGTCTGCACGTCCTCCCCCTGTGTGCGTGGGTTTCCTCCGGGTGCTCCGGTTTCCTCCCACAGTCCAAAGATGTGCGGGTTAGGTGGATTGGCCATGCTAAATTGCCCGTAGTGTCCTAATAAAAGTAAGGTTAAGGGGGGGGTTGTTGGGTTACGGGTAGAGGGTGGATACGTGGGTTTGAGTAGGGTGATCATGGCTCGGCACAACATTGAGGGCCGAAGGGCCTGTTCTGTGCTGTACTGTTCTATGTTCTATGTTCTATGTTCTATATTTGCTGTGGGGAAGCCCATTTTAAAGTTGGCCAGGTCACAACCACTTTTGTGACTGGGAGGAGAGGGACATACAATACACCACCTGTCCCTCTCCACACCGCAACCAGCCCCCCCCCCCCCCCCCCCCCACACCCCCCACACCTGCTTCAAGCCAGGGATGGCAAAATTATTGAATGGATTTTAAGCGTATAGACATTGTGAGAGGAGTATCTAATATACTGGTTTGAACAAGGAATTGGAAGCCTTGCTGGATAATTGTAGCTTAAGGTGGATTTTAATCGGAGAGTACTATTTTACCAATCAAATAACCTGCCCACCTTGGAAGGAGAGGATATAAACATTGTTTCAAGGAGTGATACAATACTTAGTTGAACAGCTGGTCATCTGCTGGAGATATAATCAACCCGGAATTGACTGCTTCCTGGGTGATCATACAAATGTATTTCTTGTACTATATTTTTGACTGTCAAGGGCTTATTGTAATGGGGGCACTGCAATAGATGTCTTGTATTGTTGAAACCAAGTAAATAAATTTGTGTTTGATTTGCGCTTTGAGTGCTGTCTCATTTGTCAGAATTCTCAGTGCACAGTAAGATGTCAGATAGAAAGTGACATTTCACATACGATGTCAGAATATCTCACAGACAACCCTCTGATTAGCCATCAGTGGTGTGCTAAATGTTCTTTCATTGGCTATTATTTCCTTCAGAATGTCTCAGTGGCACTGCTATCTGTTTACTAACTGGGGAGAAATGCTGTTAAGGTGAGTCCTTTGCTCAAGGTGATTACAATAACTTAGGAAGCCTGTGGCGAGTAACTCACCTCCTGACCCCCACCCCCCACCACAGCCTGTTCACCATAATACAAAGCAAAAGTCAGGAGTGTGACGGAATACTCCCCACTTGCCTGGATTACAGCTCCAAAACTCAACAAGCTCGACATCATCTCGGACAAAGCAGTCCCACTTGATTGGCATCCCTTCACAAACATTCACTCCCTCCACTACCGATGCACAGTAGCTGCCGTGTATACCATTTACAAGATGTGCTGCAGGAACTCATCAAGGCTCCTTCAACTGCACATTCCAAACCCATGACCACTACCATCTAGAAGGACCAGTGCAGCAAATACATGGGAGCATTATCACCAGGAAGTCCCCCTTCATGCCTCTCACCATCCATTTTTAAAAATGTTTTTATGACAGTATTTTATTTTTAAACACAATAAAAATAAACATAAACAAATCTATATATCAGTTACAGTTTACAATTTACAAAAGCCCTGCTTTTGAGTAAGCGTCCTAACCACAAACCCTACTTCCCCGAGACCCTGCTATCTGGTGTGTTTTCTATATTCACTGGTTCATCAGTCCTGTACGTGGGTTGTTTCGAGACACATATGTTACATCATGTTGGTATGTTCTTATTTAGTTGTCTGTATTTACAGACTTTCGGGTCGGACCCCCAGATGTCTTTTACACGAGCATTATCAAACAAAACATTGACCAAAAATGCATATAAAATGTTGGGGCAGGTGACCAAAACCATTGGTCAAAAAGGTGCGTCGGGATTTTCTGGCCCTCACTGAGTGTGTATTCCTGTGGAAGAGGTGGCTTGCCATTGATTGCTGGCGGGATCTTCTGGTCCCACTGATGTCTGCGCTATTTTATGTGGCTGACCTATCCCGGGAATACGCTGCAGAGAATCCTGCTGGCAGGAAGTGCTAGAAAATCTCAGCTGTGGGTTTTAAACTGCATCTGAATGAGGAGAGAGAGGTTTGGGAAGGAATTCCAGAACTGAGGACACAGATAGTTGATGGCAGATCTGACAATACCAAAGTGAAGAAAATAGGGCAGGAGCAAAAGGCCAGAGGCCAGGAGAAGGTTACTGAGGTAGACAGACAGAAAAGAATTTAGTACTGAGGGCTTGAAACAAAAATCTCCCAGATTGAATCCATTTTGCTTCAGATAACTGCTAGTATATATTTCTTGTTTATCGTCATTCTCCTTGAGCAGTGTGGATGACAGTGGAGGTTATCAATTGATCTTTGATGACCAATGGAATTGAATTTCTGATTTGATTTCCTCATCCATTTTCTTTGTGGATTCACTCACTCGAGGGATCTAAATTAAGACTTGTACATGATCAGAAGCAGCAAGAGTAAGAGATAATGGTTAATAGAACACATTTGATTTGATTTGATTTGATTTATTATTGTCACATGTATTAGTGTACAGTGAAAAGTATTGTTTCTTGCATGCTGGACAAACGATGCATACCGTATATAAGGAAGGAAGGAGAGACTGCAGAATAAAATGTTACTGTTATAGCAAGGTGAGGAGAAAAGATCAACTTAATATGAGTGTGGTGAATTATAAACCGAGTAATTCACACTGTGTTGTATCATATGTATTGTGTCCTTGTGGACTCTGTATATGAGCCGTTGCGCGGCTCTGCCCAAAGGGGGAGATGAGGAGTTTGTACTGGGCTCCACCCTTGGCTCCGCCCATGGCTCCGCCCATGGCTCCTCCCACTAACCAGAAGTATAAAGCTCTGCAGTCGTGAGCCTGCTGCCAGTTCATCTCATCGCAGGCAGGCTCTGTTGTAAGACTATTAAAACCACTGTTCACTTCCAATCACGTCTCTTGTGAATTGATGGTCTCATCAATTTAATAGTCTTAGGAAAGTTGAAGAAAACTACTATGGAAACAGCCCTCAAACCTGACCGACTAGAACTCGACCTGCAGGCTGCAGAGGCGAAAGAAATCTTTCTACACTGGCTCCGATGTTTCAAGGCCTACCTGTCTGAATCAAGCACTTCAGAAACTACGGAGGAGCAGAAACTCAGCCTACTGCACGCAAGGGTGAGCCACCATATCTCTACTCAACTTAACAGTACTACCTTGTATACGGAGGCCCTGGCCATGCTCGATCGAATGTACGTGAGGCCCATCAATGAGGTCTATGCGCTTCACATTTTTACGACCCGCCGCCAGCACCCCGCGGAGTCGCTGGACGAATTCCTGCGTGATTTAAAAGCTTTAGCTCGGGACTGCAATTATCAAGCTGCATCAGCCGCCCAACATATGGAGCTCGCTGTCCGAGATGTATACGTGGCAGGGCTCAGGTCCAACTATGAACTATGTGCGCCAGCGGTTGCTTGAGAAAGGGGCCCAGAACTTGGAGGACACTGTAGAGTTATCTACAACCATGGAGGTCTCGTTCCGCAGCCTCAACTCGTTCCCCGTGGACCAAGCGACCACCTCATGGGCCCCCGACCAGCTACTGCCCCAAGCCTGCGCTGCGCGGCCACCCACCCACTACGCAGCTCCAGGGTGCCATTTTTGTGGGCAGCCCCAACACCCACGGCAGCACTGCCCGACCCTCAACGCGACCTGCAGCAGCTGCGGTCGCAAAGGACACTATGCCCGGGTCTGCCTGGCGAAGAAAACTCCTACTCCAAACTCTCCCACAGCCCAGAGCACTCGCTTCCCAAACTCGCAGGCCCGCAGGCCCCGAAATGCTGCAGCCTGTATGCCGTCTCCGCCCCCACCTGACACGTGCGACTCATGGGAGCCGCCATCTTGGCAACCCTCCTCCATGCGGCCAGCTACGTGCGACTCATGGGGGCCGCCATCTGGGACGCCATTTTCCTCGCCGCCCGCCACGTGCGATCCACGGGGCGGCCATCTTGGGATCCATCCTCTTCAACCTCTGAAACTCACCTCGAAGACTACGAACTCAGCAGACAGTCATCACGGGACCACTCTAGCATAGCTGATCGAGCCGCCGACTACCCGCAACTCAGCGCGGTCACGTTAGACCAGTCGCGTCCGAAACACCTCCGCAACTCTATGATGACCGTTAAAATCAACGGGTACAGGACACCGTGCCTCTTTGACTCCGGGAGCACTGAGAGCTTCGTACACCCTGATCTGGTAAGATGCTGTACTCTCCCTATTTTTGCTGCGCGGCAAACTATCTCCCTCGCTTCGGGCTCACACTCTGTTCACCTCCAAGGGCGCACCGTCACGACCCTAACGATTCAGGGCGACAGCTACTGAAACTTCCAGCTGTACGCACTCCCCGAACTCTGCGGCCCACTCTTACTGGGACTCGACTTCCAGTGCAACCTCAAAAGCCTCACACTCAGCTTCGGCGGGCCCCTACCTCCACTCACTATCTGCAGTCTAGCGACGCTAAAAATTTACCCCCCTCCACTCTTTGCTAACCTCAATCCGGACTGCAAACCCGTAGCCACTCACAGCAGGCGGTACAGCCTGCAGAACAGGGTGTTTATCAGAACCGAGATCCATAGGCTCCTACGTGAGGGGGTCATAGAGGCCAGTAACAGTCCCTGGAGAGCTCAGGTGGTGGTCGTCAAGACCGGGGAAAAATTCCAAATGGTAGTGGACTATAGCCAAACCATTAATTTGTTCACGGTCCTCGATGCATACCCCCTTCCCAGGATTGCAGACATGGTGAATCAGATCGCCCAGTACCGCATTTTCTCCACGGTGGATCTGAAGTCTGCATACCATCAGCTCCCAATCCGCCTGGAGGACCGCCACTACATGGCGTTCGAGGCAGATGGCCGCCTCTTCCATTTCCTCCGGGTTCCCTTTGGCGTCACGAATGGGGTCTCGGTGTTCCAACGAGCAATGGACCGAATGGTGGACCAGTACGGGCTGCGGGCCACGTTTCCGTACTTGGATAACGTCACCGTCTGAGGCCATGATCAGCAGGACCACGACGCCAACCTCCAACCACTTCTCCAAACTGCCCAGAAACGTAACCTCACGTATAACACGGAGAAATGCGTTTTCCGCACGACCAGGATAGCCATCCTCGGCTATGTCGTGGAAAACGGAATCCTGGGCCCCGACCCGGACCGTACAACTCCCCCTCCCTCATTGTCCCAGGGCCCTTAATAGGTGCCTGGGATTCTTCTCATATTATGCCCAGTGGGTCCCTCAGTATGCGGACAAAGCCCGCCCACTATTTAAGGCCACACTCTTTCCTCTGTCAGCTGAGGCCCGCCAGGCTTTCAACTGCATCAAGGAGGACATCGCCAAAGCGGCCATGCGGGCGGTGGATGAATCCGTCCCCTTCCAGGTGGAGAGCGACGCCTCACAGGTCGCTCTTGCAGCCACTCTAAATCAGGCAGGGAGAACAGTCGCCTTTTTCTCCCGACCCCTCTCCGCTTCGGAACTTCGACACTCCTCAGTCGAAAAGAAAGCACAAGCCATCGTGGAAGCCATACGACACTGGAGGCACTACCTCGCAGGTAGGAGGTTCACTCTCATCACCGACCAAAGATCGGTTGCCTTCATGTTTGACAACTCACAAAGGGGCAAAATTTAAAATGATAAATTCCTGCGGTGGAGGATCGAACTCTCCACCTACAAGTACGATATTATGCATCGACCGGGGAAGCTCATCGAGCCCCCAGATGCTCTGTCCCGCGGCACGTGCACCAGCGCGCAAGCCAACCACCTGAAAGCTATCCACAACGACCTCTGCCACCCGGAGGTCACCCGGCTCGCCCACTACATCAAAGCCCGAAATCTGCCTTTCTCCACCGAGGAGGTAAAAGCCATCACCAGGGATTGCCCGATCTGCACGGAGTGCAAACCGCACTTCTATAGACCAGACAGGGCCCACCTGGTAAAGGCATCCCGGCCCTTTGAACGCCTGAGCATCGATTTCAAAGGGCCACTCCCCTCGACCAATCGGAATGTGTACTTCCTGAACGTCATCGTTCTCCCGCTTCCCCTTTGCTATCCCGTGCCCCGATATGACCTCCCACACAGTCATTAGGGCCCTGCACAGTGTCTTCACCCTGTTCAGTTTCCCCAGCTACGTACACAGCGACAGGGGTTCGTCCTTTATGAGCGACGAGCTGCGTCAGTACCTGCTCGACAAGGGCATCGCCTCGAGCAGGACTAACAGCTCCAACCCCAGGGGGAATGGGCAGGTGGAGAGGGAGAACGTCTGGAAGTCCGTCCTACTGACCCTCCGGTCCAGGAATCTCCCGACCTCCCATTGGCAGGAGGTCCTCCCCGACGCGCTCCACGCTATTAGGTCCCTCCTATGTACAGCCACCAATCAGACCCCTCACGAACGGCTATTTGTTTTTTATAGGGGCACTACCACGGGGGTTTCGCTCCCAGCATGGTTGAAGACACCGGGCCCGGTTCTCGTCCGAAAGCACGTCCAGGCACACAAAACTGATCCGCTCGTTGAGAGAGTGCTCCTACTCCACTCAAACCCCTAATACGCTTTCATCGAATACCCTGACGGCCGTCAGGACACTGTTTCCCTCCGGGACCTGGCGCCTGCAGGATCCAACTCTACCACCACTACCGCCGAGGTACCCCTCACACTAAATCCCACCCAACCCTCCATGCCCTGCATCCCCGCGCCTACAGGTTCACTGCCCGTGCTCCGCGCCCCCGCGTCTATAGGTTTCCGGCGCTCTCCGTCGCCAGTCGAACCAGTCGGGTACGAAGCTCGGACCAAATCACCCCCGGAGTCCACTATTATGCACTCGCCGCCCGCCCCCACCCAGCCACCCGAAGAGGCTGCAACCCCGGTGCTTTGCCGATCCCAAAGCACGACTCGGTCACCGGACCGGCTCAATTTATAGACCCATCTCCCCCACCGGACTTGATTTTTTTACAGGGGGTGAATGTGGTGAATTATAAACCTAGTAATTCACACGGTGTTGTATTATATGTATTGTGTCCTTGTGGGTCTGTATATGAGCCGTTGCGCGGCTCTGCCCATAGGGGAGATGAGGAGTTTGTACTGGGCTCCACCCGTAGCTCCGCCCATGGCTCCTCCCACTAACCGCAAGTATAAAGCTCTGCAGTCGTGAGCCTGCTGCCAGTTCATCTCGTCGCAGGCAGGCTCAGTTGTAAGACTATTAAAACCATTATTCACTTCCAATCACATTTCTTGTCAATTGATGGTCTCATCAATGAGGTAGGTCCATTCAAAAGTCTGATGGCAGTCGGGAAGAATCTGTTCTTGAGTCGGTTGGTACGTGACCTCAAACTTTGGTATCATTTTCCTGATGGAAGGAGGTGGAAGAGAGTATGTCCGGGGTGCTTGGGGTCCTTAATTATGCTGGCTGCCTTTCTGAGACAGCGGGAATTATAGACAGAGTCAATGGATGGGAGGCTGGTTTGCGTGATGGACTGGTCTACATTCACAACCTTTTGTAGTTTCCTGCGGTCTTGGGTAGAGCAGGCTCCATACCAAGCTGTGATACAACCAGAAAGAATGCTTTCTATGGTGCATCTGTAGACGTTGGTGAGGGTCATAGCTGACATGCCAAATTTCCTAAGTCTTCTGAGAAAGTAGAGTCATTGGTGGGCTTTCTTAACTATAGTGTCGGCATGGAGGCCAAGACAGGCTGTTGGTGATCTGTACACCTAAAAACTTGAAGCTCTCAACCCTGTCTACTTTGTTCCCATTGATGTAGACAGGGGCATGTTCTCCACAATGCTTCCTGAAGTCGATGATAATTTCCTTTGTTTTGTTGACATTGATGGAGAGATTATTGTCATCGCACCAGTTCACCAGATTCTCTATCTCATCCCTATACTCTGTCTCGTCATCGTTTGAAATCCGACCCACTACGGTGGTGTCAGGAGCAAATTTGAAAATCGAGTTGATGGGGAATTTAGCCACACTGTCATAGGTGTATAAGGAGTATAGTAGGGGGCTGAGGACACAGCCTTGTGGGGCACCGGTGTTGAGGATGATTGTGGAGGAGGTGTTGTTGCCTATCTTTACTGATTGTGGTCTGTGGGTTAGAAAGTTCAGGATCCAGTCGCAGAGGGAGGAGCCGAGGCCAAGGCCACAGAGTTTGGAGATGAGATTTGTAGGAATGATGGTGTTGAAGGCTGAGCTGTAGTCGATAAATAGGAGTCTGACATAGGTGTCTTTGTTATCTAGGTGTTCCAGGGTAGAGTGCAGGGCCATAGAGATGGCCTGTTTCAGCGGTAGGCAAACTGTAGTGGATCAAGGCAATCCGGGAGGCTGGAGTTGAATCGTGCCATGACTAACCTTTCGAAGCACTTCATGATGATGGATGTCAGAGCCACTGGACGATAGTCATTAAGGCACGCTGCTTGGCTTTTTTTTGGTACAGGGATGATGGTCGTCTTCTTGAAGCAGATAGGGACCTCAGATTGTTGTAAAGAGAGCTTGAAGGTGTCTGCGAATACCCCCGCCAACTGATCCGCGCAAGACCTGAGTGCTCGTCCGGGTACCCCATCCGGGCCAGTAGCTTTCAGTGGGTTGACCTTCGAGAAGGCTGCTCTGACATCTGCAGTGGTGATCTCAGATACAAGTTCATCCGAGGCTTCAGCGAGGGCACGCTCTCGCTGACCTCTTGCTCAAAGCGGGCATTGAATACGTTGAGCTCATCATGGAGGGGTGCGTTGGAGCCGACGATTTTACATGCCTTCATCTTGTAGCCTGTTATGTCTTGCAGACCTTACCATCGTCAGCGGGGGTCCGTGTGGCTAGCCTGGGGCTCGAGCTTGGTCTGGTGCTGTCTTTTGGCATCTTTGATGGATTTTTTAATATCATATCTGGCTTTCTTGTAGAGGTCAGGGTCGCCTGACTTGAACGCCTCAGACCTAGACTTCAGTAAGCAATGGATGTCCCTGTTCATCCAGGGTTTCCGGTTGGGAAACACGCGGATTTGTTTCTTTAGCACACAGACTTCTACACACTTACTAATGAAGTCAGTTACCGTTGTGGCGTACTCATTCAGGCTGGTCGCTGAGTTTTTAAACACTGACCAGTCCACTGACTCTAAGCAGTCCCGTAGGAGATCATCCGATTCCTCAGACCAACAATGTACAACTTTCTTTGACTGATTCTACCGCTTCAGTTTTTGCTTATAAGCTGGGAGCAGGAGCACAGCCTTGTGGTCAGAGTTTCCAAAGTGTGGGCGGGCGATAGAGCGGTAGGCATGTTTGATATTTGTGTAGCAGTGTCCAGGATGTTTGGGCCTTTGGTGGAACAGGTGACGTGTTGGTAACTTGGTAGTACGCTCTTGAGCTTGGCCTGATTGAAGCCCCAGTTACAGTGAACAACGCCTCGGGATGGTGGTGAATATTTTGTCCAGTGCGATTTTCACGTTAGCATGGGGGTGGGATATAAACTGCCGTCAGGATAATGGAGCTGAAACATCCGCGGAAGGTAGAAGGGGCGGCATTTTATCGTCAGGTATTCCAGGTCCGGGGAGCAGAAACTCGCCAGTGTTGCTACATCTAGGCACCAGGAGGTGTTGATTAGGAGGCAGACCCCACCTCCCCTTATCTTGCCTGAGGTCGCCGTACGGTCCATTTGGTGGATTGAGAAGCCCTCTGATTGTCGGGCACAGTCCAGTGAAGGAGGAGTGAGCCATGTCTCCGTGAAGCAGAGCACACGGCAGTTCTTTAGTTCTCTTTGAAAAGTGAGTCTGGTTTTAAGTTCATCTGGCTTGCTTTATAGAGATTGGACATTAGCTAGGAGTAAGCTAGGCAGAGGGGCTTTGGGGCCACGTTGTTTCAGTCTCACCTGCAGACCTGCACGTTCTCCATGTTTCCTGGAGTGACTGCTTCTTTTCGAGCCTGGGAGATGGTGAGAGTGTGCAGTGTTAAGGGAATAGTGTGTCCAATGAGGTTATTCACTCTGGTTGGTGTGTGGATGGAGGATTTGCTGCTTTGCTTGCGGTTCCTGCGACGGTAGGTAGGTCTGCGCGGTCGAGCGTTCCGGGGTGCTGTCGGGCTGCGGTTTGTCTTCACAGGCCAGTGGATGTCTAGACCACACTCCGGGGATGGAGGATCTCTAGATCTACAAGTAAATTTAAAAGAGCAGTATTAGTGATTGTTAGGCTGTGGGAGTTGGGTTTTAGGAGTGTGGGGCGACTCTAGAGGGGGGGGGGGAACGGAGGGAGAACTTGGGGCATGCGGGAGGTCACAGCTCTCTGGGTCAGTGGGGTTGGGAGCTGGGGTTGGAAGGGCTGCAGCTGCTGCGATGCTGGTCTGGTCGTTGGAGAGCAGCAAGGTGGAGGTCCTGGCTTCTGTGGTGTTTTCCAGGTCTCTGTAAGCCTGTAGAGTGAAGGCCCTGGCTTCTAGGGTGTTTTCCTGGTCTCTGGCAGCCGCTGTAGAGGAATTCCAGGCCTAGGACTGCAGCTCCAACAGCTGCTCACAAGTAGTCGGCTGCTCCGATTTCAGGTCGTCAGTTTCTGGTGTCTTCAGGCTCCTAAAGATCACTAAATCTGTAAGTAATTGAATAAGAAGAAATCTGTAAGTAATTGAATTGAATTGAATTAGAGAGTTTAAAAGAGTTAGAATTATGTTTTATAAGCATAGAACGAGAATAAAAGATTGAATTAGAGGGCATGCTGGGCACAGCTTGCAAAAAGTATCATCATTGAAATGTATCTTCATATAATTGTATCTTCATATAAATGGGAGACCTGTTATTTTGAAACTATACTAATAATCATCTTTATTGTCACATTAAGACTGCAATAAAGTTACTGTGAAAAGTCCTTAGTCGCCACATTCTGGCACCTGTTCGGATGTCCAATTCACCAAACAGCACTTCTTTCTCGACTTGTAGGAGGAAACCGGAGCTCCCGGAAGAAACCCATGCAGACGCAGGGCTCCGCACAGACAGTGACCAAAGCCGGGAATTGAACCTGGGACCCTGACGCTGTGAAGCAACAGTGCTACCCATTGTGCTACTGTGCTGCCCTATGCTCCCTAGTTCTAGATTCCCCCAAGAGACCAACATTCATTCAGATTTTACTCTCTCGAGTACCCTCAGGATCGTATATGTTTTAATAAGATCATCACTCTCTTCTAAACTCCATTGAGTATGGACCCAACCTTTCCTAATAAGAAATCAGCTGAGTGAACCTTCTGCGAACTGCCTCCAATGAAAATATATCCCTCTTTAGTGAGACGAAAACTGTGCACAGTATTCCAGGCATGGGGCGAAATTCTCAGCAGACCGTCGTAACGCCGATTTCCGGCGAGAAAAATTGGTGTAGATGACTCCGGCGTGGGGGCCTTCTTTTAGGCCGCTATTCTCCGTTCCCGGAGGGGCCAGCAGCTGACTGACGCGATACGCGTCAGTTTCACCAGCTGCGGAAGTGGTGAGACCCGGCGTTTTGGGGGGGGGGAGGAGGAGGAGAGAGACAGACCGGCATTTTGGGGGGGGGGGGGGGGGAGGAGGAGAGAGACAGACCGGCATTTTGTTTTGGGGGGGGGGAGGAGGAGGAGAGAGACAGACCGGCATTTTGGGGGGGGGGGGGGAGGAGGAGAGAGACAGACCGGCATTTTGGGGGGGGGGGGGGAGGAGGAGAGAGACAGCCCGGCGTTTGGGGGGGGGGAGGAGGAGAGAGACAGCCCGGCATTTGGGGGGGGGGGGGAGGAGAGAGACAGACCCGGCATTTGGGGGGGGGAGGAGGAGGAGAGAGACAGCCCGGCATTTTGGGGGGGGGGGAGGAGGAGAGACAGACCCGGCATTTAGGGGGGGGGAGGAGGAGGAGAGAGACAGACCGGCATTTGGGGGGGGGGGGGGGAGGAGGAGAGAGACAGACCCGGCGTTGGGGGGTTTGCGGCGTTGAGTTGAGGGGGGGGGGGTTTGTGGCGTTGAGTTGAGGGGGGGGTTTGTGGCGTTGAGTTGAGGGGGGGTTTGCGGCATTGAGTTGAGGGGGGGGTTTGCGGCGTTGAGTTGGGGGGGTTGCGGTGTTGAGTTGAGAGAGGGGGGCGGCGTTGGAGGGGGGGGCGGTGTTGGAGGGGGGTAGGGGTGGTGAAGGGGGTAGGGGTGGTGAGGGGGGGTTGGGGTAGGGGCAGCGGCGTGCAGAGGAGGGGGGCGACGGGTGCCCGGGGCCAACGCACCGTCGCCCCCCCTCTGCACGCCGCTGCCCCTACCCCAACCCCCTCCCCTCACCACCCCTACCCACTTCACCACCCCTACCCCACTCCAACGCCGCACCCCCCCCACTAATGCCGCACCCCCCCCACTAACGCCGCACCCCCCCTCACTAACGCCGCACCCCCCCACTAACGGAGGAAGGAAGGGGGGAGGAGGAAGGAAGGGGGGGAGGAGGAAGGAAGGGGGGAGGAGGAGAGAGGGGGGGGTGTGTGGGTACCGGCCTTCAGAGGGAGGGGGACGGGGTGTGGGTACCGGCGTTGAGGGGGGGGGGGACCCGGCGTTGAGAGGGGGGGACCCGGCGTTGAGAGGGGGGGGACCCGGCGTTGAGAGGGGGGGACCCGGCGTTGAGAGGGGGGGTTGCGGCGATGAGGGGGGGTTGCGGCGTTGAGGGTGGGGGGTTGCGGCGTTGCAAGAGATGGGGGGCGGCGTTGGAGGGGGGTAGGGGTGGTGGGGAGGGGGGTAGGGGTGTGGGGGGGGGGGGGGGGGGGCGTTGGAGGGGAGGTAGGGGTGGTGAGGGGGGGGTAGTTGGGGTAGGGGGCAGCGGCGTACAGATTGGGGGGGGGGGGGGCGACGGTGCGTTGGCCCCGGGCATCCGTCGCCCCCCCTCTCTGCACGCCGCTGCCCCCAAACCCCCCCCGATGCCGCAACCCACCCCCCCCGATGCCGCAACCCCCCCCGATGCCGGCAACCCCCCCGATGGCCGCAACCCCCCCCGATGCCGCAACCCCCCCCGATGCCGCAACCCCCCCCGATGCCGCAACCCCCCCGATGCCGCAACCCCCCCGATTCCTCAACCCCCCCGATGCCGCAAACCCCCCCGATGCCGCAACCCCCCCCCGATTGCCGCAACCACCCCCCGATGCTGCAACCCCCCCGATGCCCCCCCGATGCCGCAACCCACCCCCCCCCCCCCGATGCCGTGACCCCCCCTCCGTGCCGCAACCCCCCCCCCCGGGTGCCGCAACCCCCTCCGATGCCGCAACCCCCCGCCCCGATGCCGCAACCCCCCCCGATGCCGCAACCCACCCCCCCGATGCCGCAACCCAACCCCCCCGATGCCGCAACCCACCCCCCCAATGCCGCAACGCCCCCCGATGCCGCAACCCACCCCCCCGATGCCGCAACCCCCCCCGATGCCGCAACCCCCCCCCGATGCCGCAACCCCCCCCCCGATGCCGCAACCCACCCCCCCCGATGCCGCAACCCCCCCCGATGCCGCAACCCCCCCCCGATGCCGCAACCCCCCCCGATGCCGCAACCCCCCCCGATGCCGCAACCCACCCCCCCCCCGATGCCGCAACCCCCCCCCGACACTGAACGGCGTCAACCATCATCAATGGTTGACGCCGTTTTAAAGCAACTGTGATTTTCGCCGACGTGACCCGTGGCCACGTCGGCGGGACTTCGGCCCATCCGGGCCGGAGATTTGTGGAAACTAAAAAAAAAATGAAATCCCGCCGGCGCCAGCTGTTTTCAGAGGCTGCCGGCGGGATTTGCACAGCGCCGGTTTTTGGCCGGTCAAAGATTTAAAAACCCTGCGGGAGCGGGAATAACGCCGCTGCCCGCCGATTCTCCGACCCTGCGTGGGGTCGGAGAATTTCGCCCATGGTCTCACCAGTGTCCCCTGTACAGTTGCAGCAAGGCTTCCCTACATTTATACCTCCTCACCCCTTGCGATAAAGGCCAACATTTCATTTGCCTTCCTCGTTACTTGCTGTTCCTGCATGCTAACTTCTGTTATTCATGTACAAGGACACCTGGATCACCCCTGCTTGCATTCACACCTCATTCATTGAAATGACTGATTAAACATTCTTAATTACAGCCTTTTAAAGTATGAAATTGTCCCAAAACTAATTAATCTGGTACTTCCCGCTGTGTTTGTACTCTGGGGATGTTAAATCTCCCATGACCTCATTGCTCTGTTGCACAATAAATAATCTATTATTAGAAAGAAGTATTTTAATGATGCACCATAGTGGGTGTGAGATCTGATTTGAGGACATTTGGAAGCGATAAATGTTCTGCAATAAGAACTGTTAATTGTCAGTAGAATGAAAATCTTAGTAGCTGCTCTGGACATAACATATACAAGTAGGCATCTTAATATAATCTTTCTGACTCTCGTGATCAGGTCTCTAATAGTAACAAAAATGAGTCCTGCTTATCTTTCTGTTTGCTTTGTGTTTTGGATAGTGTGACTGTTATTACTTAATTGACATGTGTACTATTTGCATCAACAACTAATAATTATAATGAGGGGCTTTGTCATATCACAGTGTTCCGCAGTGTTGAGCCTTTGCACTGTGTTACAAGCTTTTTGTATCACATCAGAGCATAATGTCACGGAATAGAGAAAAATAACCGTGCTGAGAAAATAGTGAAAATATTCAAGAGTAACTTTCAAAAAGGGAATTGGATTTATTACTTGAAAAGTAACTAAACTAGCAGGGGCTGTGAAGACAGAGCAGTGGAATGCATAGAGTTCTGGTCACTGCAGTAAAGGAAAAATGTGATCACAACAGAGGAGATGGCAGAAGAGATGTTGGCAGGAGTGGATTATTGCAGCTGTGAGGGAAGATCGAACAGGATGGGACTATTTTCATTGGAGCTGAAAAGGCTGAGGTGGAAATTTAATTGAAATGTACAAAATTACGAGGGACATCGATAGAGTGGATGGAAATGACCTATTTCCCTTCGCAGACAGGTCAACAACCATGGTGTGTTATCCGCAGAAAAATTAGAGAGGAGTTGAAATTATTTTTTTCGTCCAGATACTAGTTGTGTGGAGGCGTGGTCTGGAAATCACTGTCTGGGAGGCTGACCCTTGGTCACATTTAAAATCTACAGAACTGCAAACCATGTACTGGATAGCGGGATGAGGCTTGTAGCTCCTTTTCAATTGGAATAGCCACCATTTGTGCCACGTGATTGTATTATTTACAGAGAACCAATCAGCAACTAAAGACAGAAAGATGTTTCTGTTGGACAAACTGGATCTTGCGAGTGAGTTTTTAAAGACAGATGTCTATGGATGAAAGTATTTGCAAGTGTTCAATGTGAAATGACTTTAGCAGCCTCAGTCAAGTGCAAGGGAGGCATGATTCCGCAGCACCAAATGTCATAGGTTTGGTGGTAAATTGGCACTCACGCTATATTTGTAAGCACTTTCAGCACAGGGTAATATCTGCAGTAATTCACAAAGCGTCACATGAAGCAAAAAGCAAGCGAGATCTGGTGGTGCTTGAGAGCCAAGGCAGATGTGCAACATAAACAATCGCATTGTGCAGTGGAGGTGCCTGCTGTTGAGAGAACGTAAATACAGTTTGTCCTGCCACTGGCTGCACCATGCTTGACCCTTGAGTATTCCTTGCTGGCACAACAAAGAGATGGGAAATGCTTGACCTTTCCAGCACAGTCATTCCACACCAAGAATAATAATGAATCAGAAAGAGCTGATAATCAGGGGTAGAAACAAAGGGCGCGATTCTCCGCACTCCCGACAGTGCGGAGAATAGCGTGGCTCGTAAACTTTTACGGCCACGCTGTTCCGACGCCCTCCCGCTATTCTCCCCCCCCCCCCCCCACGCCCGACTCCCGATACGAATCGCTGCCGCCGTTTTTTTACGGCCGGCAGCGATTCTCAGCTGTTCGATGGGCCGAGTTCCCAGCCCTTTACGGCTGTTTTTACGAACGGCAAACACACCTGGTCTGGCCGTTCGTAAAAACGGCCGTAAACTCTCGATCTTTAAAACCATGGCACCGATTGGCACGGCAGTACCACGGCCGTGCCAAGGGTGCCATGGGCCCGCGATCGGTGGGCACCGATCGCGGGCAGCGGGCCCGATGCCCGCGCACTCTTTGTCCCTCCGCCGCCCCGCTGTATCACTTCGCGGGGCGGCTGAGGGGCATCCCGGCCCGCGCAAGCGCGGGTTTCGCGCAAATGCGCGATGACGTCATCCGCGTATGCGCGGGTTGGAGTCTTCCAATCCGCGCATGCGCGGCTGACGTCATATGACGCGTCAACCGGCGCTAACTCTGGCAAGCGGGCTTAACGAAATTCGTTAAGCCCGCGATGCCGGAGTTTACGGCGTCGGCATGCTAGCCCCGACCGGGGACCAGAATCGGTTCCCAGTTGGGAAGGGGGGGGGGGCTGGCGTCAAACCCGCCCGGTTTTGACGCCAGCCTTACGATTTCTCCCCATATGGGAGAATCACGCCCCATATGTCCTGAAACAAAAATACTCCCATTCTCATCATCCATTTGTGCTTCGTTCCCCCAAAAGAAGTGTTTCCTAGTTCTGGGCAGCCAGATGGAGCACCTCACAGTGGCATGTTATATTTTACTGACACAGGCAAGAGAGGATCTGAAAATAGCCCCACCCAAAAGGAAGGTAACTTTCACCTTCAGGCATTTGCTTCACATTGATGCGCTGAGAATCAGCCCTTCACATGAACAAGGTAGCAAAGCCTGACTGTTCAATTCTATCCCTCAGCAGACAGGTCAACTACCACGGTGTGTTATCCAACCGTTTCTTCAACAACCGTGATTTCCCACCTATAGTTGTTGACAGGGCTCTCAACAGTGTGCCGTCCATCTCCTGCACCAATACCCTCATCCCCTCCACTCCCTCCCAGAATTAGGATAGAGCCCCCTCATTCTCACATTTCATCCCACCAGCCTCTGTGTGCAAAGCATCATCCTCCACCATTTGCGCCAACTCCAGCGTGATGCCACCACCAAACAGATCTTCCCTTCACTCCTTGTGTCAGCATTCTGCAGAGACCGTTCCCTCCGAGACAACCTAGTCCACTCCTCCACCATACCCAATACCTCTCCCATCACACATGGCACTTTCCCATGAAATCACAGAAGGTGTAACATCTGCCCCTTTACGTCTTCCATGCTTAACATCCCAGGCCCAAAACACTCATTCCCGGTTAAGTAGCATTTCACTTGCACCTCTTTCAATTTGGTCTATTGCATTTGCTGCTCCCAATGAGGTCGCCTCTAAATCAGAGAGACCAAACGCAGACTGGGTGATCGCTTTGGAAAAGTTGTTAGGTGTATGTCTGGTCCTAAATTCGCTTTTGAAAAAAAAAATGAGGGGAGTCACAGGGTGTGACTTGGCCATTCATTTAAGGGACAATTGGAATGAGAGGACAGATACACTAACATTACAGATATTAAACTATGTATTGACAGATACTATGCTTGATCCCATAGCTTTTGAACAGTCGAAGGAGGGATCACAGCAAATCAGCCATACAGAAGGAAGAGAAGAAAGGACCACGATGGAAGCCTACATATTCTTATTTGTTGTTGTATTTTTGCGCGTGGACGCAAACCATGTTTCCCCCATGACCCCCGCCGTTAATGTTTCCCACACACTGACTTCTCAAAGCCCAGTGATGAACAGCGAGGTTCAGACCTGGTGCACAAAATTCATGACCTGGTACTCGCTTTCATATGTAATTGAATCACTTTTGGTGATTGCAGTTCTTTGCATCATAGTGCAGACCCTCAGGATGAGGAAATGGAAAAGGAGAGCCTCCCGCTCTTGCACCTCAACCATTTACAGAGTTCAATCCCCTATTTTCGGATTTCACCAATCCCCCCAACCCCTTGATGTATAAGAGATTTATTTAATGCGATCTGTAAATAACATGATTATGGATGTATTATATTGTTCTGTACTCGACTGCCGAGTCAGAAAGCGAGATGTAAAGATACTGTGGAATGAATGAGTAAGACTTTAGGATTTCATAGGATGTTTAAACGTAAGACGAGAGTAGTTATTGCGATAGTTAGAGGTTCCCGATTCAAATTGGTAATGCATGTCCCCTTTGACATAGCGTCAATTAGAAAAATGTTAGCTAAAATTTTTTTGCCATAGTTGAGGACAGACTAGACACCCTGGAACTCGCTAATGTCAGGGAACCCAAAGGAACCCAAAGGAACACAAAGGAACCGTACATAGGTGATCCTTCACAATTTCTCGTCAAGATCACAAGGAGGGAGTGTAGCCACCTAAGATGGCCACAAACGGACACAAAATGGAAGACTGCAAAGAGTGCAGGGTAAACGGACATGTTAAAGAGCAAACAGCTTGCAGAAGCAATTATGCATTGAAACAATTGCAGAAACCAGTTTCCTGGCAGCTACAGAGATCAGGCAGCGCTGTAAATGGGAAAGCCGTTAACATAGTAATGAGGTGATACCGGGCAGTCCCAGGTACAAAGGATACAATTAAGTATCAATTGATACTTTTAATAGCAGGCAAGACACGATGGAGCCAGAGAAGCCAGGACAATGGGTCCTAAGAACCGCCCCAGCCATCAAGGAACGGCCCTAGGATTGGAGGGTTCAAACCATATCGATTGGGAAGAGGCCCAATCGATCCCCAGCAGGTGAGGAAGCCCGCCCCAAGGGGCGCGGACCCCTGGGACCTATAAAAGAGAGGTCCCACGCATGGTTCAGTCTTCTGATTCTTTCTCCTGATTCCGGCTTCTGAATCCAGCCTCGAGACCCCTGTCTTCTCCATCAGCCGATTGAACTGAAGCCGCCAATAAGTAAGTGCCTAACGACGATCACTACCTGACCCCGGCATTACTTATACCCTTGCCGACCGATAGTGACCCGAAGCCTGCAGCCCAGAACGGAACAAAGGCCTTGTTCCCTGACCTCGCAGTTCCTTCTTAGATAAGTATTAGTTGTTTAGTGGTAGAAGTAAGTTAGTCTTTAGCGTGTGCATGAGTGTTATTATAATTGTGTTATAATAAACTCTAATTGTTTTGGACTTACTAATTGGTGTACAGCTTTATTGCTTTGAACTTGACCTTGATACTTGTGATGGTGTCTTTACGGCACCTGGCGACTCCAGAGCTTAGAACGAGAAACAGAGCCAAGTGAGTGTTAAGCACACTCACCCAAAACGAGCAACACCCCACAGTATAAACATTTCCCTCCTTTTATGCCTTTTAGCCTGACAAAGGGTCATCTGGACTCGAAACGTTAGTTCTTTTCTCTTGCTACAGATGCTGCCAGACCTGCTGAGATTTTCCAGCATTTTCTCTTTTGGTTTCAGATTCCAGCATCCACAGTAATTTAGTTTTATCTGTTAAATTCTATGATCTGAAGGAGGTAAAATGCCATGGCGTGGCAGCAGTGAGGGTAGGCAATGAAAATGAGCTTTCTCTATAGAAGAGAATATCAATTTTTCAACAGATACGTTAAACTGTTAATCACGGAATAACAGAATTGTTCCCACATAGAGGAGGCCATTCGGCCTGTCCTGTTTTTACTGGTGTTCCAAATGTGCAGTGCACTAAGTGCCATTGCTTTGCCTTCTCCCCATAACCCTTTCTTCCTTTTCAGATAACAATCTAATCCCCTCTTGAATTCCTCGATTGAACCTCCTCCACCAAACTCTCATGGCAACGCATTTCAAATTCTAACCATTCGCTGAATGTGAAGGTTTTTCCTTTTGTTGCCACCAATTACATTGAACCTGTTCCCTCTGGTTCTCAATCCTTCCACCAATGGGAACAATTTCTCCCCATTTATTCTGTCCACATTCCTCATGATTTTGAGTACCATGATCAAATCTCCTCTCAACTCTTCCCTTCTCTTCTCCAAGAAAAACAGTCCAAAGCTGTTGCAAAAACCTTGCCTCCATTCAGTGCCCGACATGTGATGGCGCAGCCGTTGTTAGTAACTCACCTGGCAACCAATGAGTTATGGCAGCCCCTGTTGCAGCCTCCACCACCACACATGATGGTATTGGACCCAATCTTTACTTTGTGCAAATAGAATCTTGCTGAAACATGTCTTTCTTGGCCCTTTTTGTAATCGTCTTCTGGCATCCGTTTTAATGCAAACGCTGCTCAAATCTTTGAGATCCCACTATTTTGCATGCATGAATATTTGTAACTCCGAACAAAGAGATATTACAACCACAGTTGTAATAATTCACAGGAGGCAGGAGTCCCGTCACCACACCAATATTTATTTCCAATAACGAGATACAAGAGCAGCTACAAACAATGCTGCTCGCAGTCCATTCAACTTAAGACTGGCTCACAAAGCTTACACAGGTGCTTATATGGGCCCCCTCAATGACCTATCATTGAGGGAGCTCATACTCCAATTGGCCAATCAATAAAGCCAATTGGAGTTCATTACACCCGTTCCCCCCCCCCCCCCCCCCCCCCCCCCCCAAGGTCCGAGGAATTCCTGCCAGCTGGCATTCCTCTGAGCTTCTTCCTGCTCCTCATGTCTGGGTCTGTCATCTCTGTGTCGTCCGCAGGGTCGTTCTCTGATGTGGGTGGGGTGTACCTTATAGGTGCCCATCTTTTTCTTGACGACCTCCTTGGAAGTTGTTCTTCCTCCTCCTTGGGGAGAGGTGTCACGGCGGCCTCGTCGAACGTGTCCATCTCCGACTCTGACGACTGGATGACAGGGTCTGGAGAAATTGCTCGGGGCTGGGGTGTGGGTATCTTTTCCATCTGGGCTATCCCAGCTTGAGGCGGTCCTGCTTCGCCTGCCTCCAGGTGTGGTTCCGCTGCCCTTATTTGGTCTAGGTGTTTCTTCAGCACCTTACCTCCTATTGAAACCTCATAGGATATGGGCCCTGTTTGCGACTCTACCGTGCCTTTGACCCACGTTGGTCCATTCCCATAATTCTTGACCCAAACCGGTGCCACCACCTGGAAATGTCTCTGCTGCCGACTATTACCATGCCCCCTGCGTTGGGCCTCCTGTTGTTTCTCCACCTTCCCCGTTAAATTTGGGAAAAGGAGACTCAGCCTCGTTCACAGCCGCCTTCCCATTAAGAGTTCAGCTGGCGGTATGCCTGTTGTGGAATGCGGTGTGGTCCTGTAATCAAACAGCCAGCGGGAGAGCTTTGTGTCTATTGACGCTGCCGGCTGCTTCTTAAGTCCCGCTTTTAGTGTCTGGACCGCTCTCTCTGCCAGGCCGTTGGACGCTGGATGGTAAGGGGCCTTCTTGATGTGGCGGACTCCGTTTTCCTTTGGAATTTTCCAAATTCCCCACTTGTGAATGCCGTTCCGTTGTCCGACACCAATACCTCTGGCAGTCCATGTGTTGCAAACGAGGCCCTGAGCTTTTCAATTGTCGATGCAGTGCCTGCCGTGTTTACCAGGTGGACGTCCAACCATTTGGTGTGGGCGTCCACTATCACCAAAAACATTGAGCCCATGAAAGGGCCGGCGTGGTCAATATGCAGGCGGGTCCACGGTCTGCCTGGCCATTCCCACGGGTGCAATGGCGCCGCTGGTGGCACTCTTTGCCCCTGTTGGCACTCCTGGCACAGACGTACCAAGGCTGCTATGTCTGTGTCCAATCCTGGCCACCAAACGCAGCTTCGAGCTAGCATCTTCATTTTAGACACCCCTGGGTGTCCGTGATGGAACTCGGTTAAGATTGCCCGACGGCCCTGAGCTGGGACTATTACCCGGGCTCCCCATAATAGGATACTTTCTTCAACGGTTATTTGGTCCCTTCTGCTCCAGTATGGGTGCATCTGGGTCTCCACTGGTCTTTCCAGTTCCCCTGTTAGCAGTAAATGCTTCATCTTGGCTAAAACTGGGTCTTTTTGCGTCCACAATCAAATATGTTAGAACTTAGAACAGTACAGCACAGACCAGGCCCTTCGGCCCTCAATGTTGTGCCGAGCCATGATCACCCTACTCAAACCCACGTATCCACCCTATACCCGTAACCCAACAACCCCCCCCATTAACCTTACTTTTTTTAGGACACTACGGGCAATTTAGCATGGCCAATCCACCTAACCCGCACATCTTTGGGCTGTGGGAGGAAACCGGAGCACCCGGAGGAAACCCACGCACACAGGGGGAGGACGTGCAGACTCCACACAGACAGTGACCCAGCCAGGAATCGAACCTGGGACCCTGGAGCTGTGAAGCATTTATGCTAACCACCATGCTACCCTGCTGCCCCAATGTGCGTCCAATGGTAGGGTGTCCAAAAAATTTAGAGTCATTACTGTCTCCTCTACTTTCGGTATTAGCGGCGGAGTGTCCGGGAGCGAAAGTCTGCTCAAAGCATCTGCATGTGCTACTCGCGGTCCCAGTCTGTGCTCCAGAACGTATCTATACGCCGCCAGTAGCAACGGCCAGCGTTGGATTCTAGCTGATGCGATCGGGGGTATTGACTTGTCTTCTTTTAATAACCCTAATAACGGAATATGGTCCGTCACTATGGTGAATTTCCGCCCGTACAGATACTGGTGAAATTTCTTTTCTGCGAATATCACCGCCAGTCCTTCCTTCTCGATTTGGGCGTTCTTCCTCTCAGCCATCGCCAAGGTGTTCGAAGCATAGGCTATTGGCCGTTCTTCCCTATTTCTTCCTCTATGGGCTAAGACGGCTCCTACCCCGTAGGGGGATGCATCACAAGTGACCACCAACTCCTTCCTTGGGTCATAATGCTCTAGGACATTTTCGGGTGACTGCTGTTCCTTAATGTCCCTAAATGCTCGGTATTGGCGGGCGGACCATTTCCATTCTTGCCCCTTTTTTAGTAGCTGGTGGAGGGGTTCCAGGATGGATGCCCTATTTTCAATAAATTTTCCATAATAGGTTACCAACCCTAGAAATGATCGTAACTCCTGGACCGTGGTGGGAGCTGGGGCTTCTTTTATTGCCCTTACTCTGTCTTCTAATGGATGTAAGCCTGATTCGTCTACTTTATATCCCAGGTTCGTCACTTGTGGGGCCAGAAAAACACATTTTTCTCTTTTAAGCCGTACGCCTGCCTTTGCGAAATGCCTGAGCACTTCCTCCATGTTCCTTAAGTGTTCCCTGTTTGTTCTACCCGTGATTAAGACATCGTCCAAATAAATCGGCACCTGTGGTAGTCCCTGCAGAATATTTTCCATCGTACGCTGGAATATAGCGCAGGCTGATGACACTCCGACAGGTAGCCTAGTATAACGAAAAAGGCCCTTCAGGGTGTTGATCGTAGCGAACTTCTGGGAGCCCTTGTCCAGTTTTAACTGCAGGTAGGCGTGGCTCATGTCCAGTTTCATGAACAAAAGCCCACTAGCCAATTTGGCATATAGGTCGTCTATTTTCGGGATCGGGTATTTGTCCAGCAGTGCGTATTTGTTTACTGTCTGTTTGAAATCTCCACAGAGACGTATCGAGCCGTCTGGCTTCAAAATTGGTACCACCGGCACTGCCCATTCCGAGAATTGTACTGGTCTGATAATGCCGTCGCGCCGTAACCTTTCTATTTCGACCTCTACTTTCTTCCTTAACGCGAAAGGTACCGCCCTGGCCTTACAAAATTTCGGAAGGGCTTCTGGGTCCACGTGCAAAGTTGGTTTGGCGCCTATGATTTCCCCCAAACCTTCTTGGAAGACCTCTGGGTATTTTTGGAGTACTTCACTCAACTGCCCACTTCCACTCATGAAAATTTTCATCCAATCTAATTTTAGGTCTTTCAGCCAGTTCCGTCCAATTAAGCTCGGTCCGGAGCCCTCTACTATCGTCAACGGTAATCTGAGCAATTGTTTCTCATATTCCACAGGTACATGAGTCGTGCCTAGAACTTCCAGGGGTTTCCCCCATGTAGGGTTTAAGTTTTGTCAATGTTTTTGTTAGGGTTAGTGGCTGGAGTCCATCTTTGATTTTTTAAAATGCTGCCACTCCCATTACTGATACGGCCGCACTCGTGTCTATTTCCATTACTGTCGGCCGACCGTTCCCCCGTGGGGTAATCTTAATAGGTTCTGCTTTCTTCATCGCAATATTATATAATTGTTCCCCTTCGGAGGAGGATGGGGCGTCTAGGTTGTGTACTTCCCTGTGTCCCCACCTGCTATTCCTCTTTAGCCACCTTCTTCTGGGGTTTCTGTCGTTGTTACCCCACTCTGTCTGGTGCCAAAAACAGTCCTTCTCTGTTGGGGGAGCCTCAGCCGGTACTTCCCTCTGTCTCCAGTTAGTCCTAGCAGACTTGGGGGCAGTTCTGGGGTTTTCCTTTGGCCCTCTATTCCTCAGGCTTTTCCTGAGAGCGGCTATCTGGTAGCTGGACCCGTTGTGGTAGTCCCTCTAATTCCATTGGCATGCCCTGTAGTTCCTGCGCCCCACTTGCTGCCTTTTCTAGGGACAGTGCGAGCTGTAACGCCTGCCTGCAGTCTAGCTGCGTTTCCGCCAACAGGCGCTTCTGTATTGTGAGGTTGTTTATGCCACACACTAATCGGTCCCAAGCATTTCATTTAGCGTCGGGCCGAACTCACATTTCTCCGCCAGCCTTCTCAGGCGGGTCAAGAAATTTGTGACTGACTCCCTGTCTTCTCGCTTCGCTGTGTAGAATCTGTACCTACGCAAAATGAGGGGTGGTTTTGGGTCGTAGTGCTCTTTCATCAATTCCGTTCATTCTTGGAAAGAATTCGTGTCCGGTGCATCGGGATAAGTTAGACTATGTATAATGGCGAAAGCGGAGGGTCCACACGCCGACAGCAGGATAAGCCGTCTCCTTTAGTCCGTAATTATATCATTGGCCCGGAAGAAGTAACACATTCTCTCCACATACTGGGACCAGTCCTCAACAGTCGGGTCGAATGCATCTCACCTCCCAAAAAACGGCATTTTTGAAATAGCAAGGCTTACCCTCCGAGTGCGGCAGCTGGTCTCCGCAAAGTTCTTTGTTTACCTCGTCGCCACTGTAATAATTCACAGAAGGCAGGAGTCCCGTCACCACACCAATATTTATTTCCAATAACTAGATACAAGAGCAGCTCCAAACAGAGCTGCTAGCATTCCAGTCAATTTAAGACTGGCTCACAAAGCCTACACTGGTGATTATATGGGCCCCCTCAATGAGCTATCATTAAGGGAGCTCATACTCCAATTGGCCAACCAGTAATGCTAATTGGAGGTAATTACACCAGTGTATAAGTCACTTGCGTCAGTCATAAAATTAATAGGGCATAATATCCCAGAGATATAATCCCTTTTTCTACAACATGTGTTAAAAAACAAAGACTTGCCTTTCTGCCTTCATGGCATCAGCACAGCCAAGGGAGCAATTTTGAAAAGCAGTCACTGTTGGAATGTAGGAACAAAATAGCTGCTGCCTTGTGCAGAAAATCCCTGTAAATAGCAACCTGATCACGACTATTGACCAGGTTATCTGTTTTTAGGTCTTGGTTGAGAGATAAATATTGACTGAGACATTGGGGAGAACTCACCACTCATCCTCAAACAGTGGCATCTTTTGCATCCGCTTGCAAGTGCAGACAGGGTGTCGGGTTAAGATCTGTTTTGACCCCCTGCACTAGTGCGTCTTCAGTTCCTGCTCCACGTGACCCAGAGTCGCAACACCATTAAAATTAAAAAATGATTCTCAGAAAAAAACTCTCAAAGTCTTTGCCCTTATCTGCCCAATAACTACAGACACCAGATTGTTAAATTTAAATACAATTAATTTTATTAATAACAGTAACTATCATTAAATGTGCAGCAAATACAACTGGTTAACTATTGTCCAATTCCTAGCCCCCCCCCACTTAAACTCGTCCGACCCTCTACAAACATACACACACAAGACAGACAAACACAGAGGGGGGAAGAGGGGATAAAATGGTAAGTAAAAGGTAAGAGTTTTTGGTTCGGATGGTTGTTTCTAGCACACCTTCATTCACCTTAAGTTTTCAGTTCGAGATTTCTGCTTTCCAGTCTGTAATGGTTTTCACTGCAGATTCATTCAGTTTCTCTTCAGTTTCAGAAATGCAGCAGCTATCCAGCTTTTCTGGAGAAAACATCATGGGAGAGAGAGAGCAGTTCCTTGTCTCTCAGCATCCAGGTCTCTAACTGAACTTCCCCTGACTCTCTGAAAATCAACCCACTCAGGCAGGACCCCATCACTACCTGTTACCGGACAGAATATGGCCTTGTTGGCTAATTCATTGGCCACCAGCCAACCAATTGAATCGAGTTCCACCGATCTCTTGGGTGTCGAAAAGTCTGAGTTCTGCTATCCGAAGGCTCACACAGTATTCTGTTTTGTAATTTTTGAATTCCTCACTTCCCCTACTCGACATAAAGATATATGTCCATTAAGCATCCATGGATCAAAATGATAACAGCAAAGTAAAGAAACGGGAAATAAGGGAATCAACAGGAGGCCCCCTTACAGGTCTCACCTGAAAGATGGTCTCTCCGGCAGTGCAGCATTCCCTCAGTGTCAGCCTACTTCGCATTTCATTCATTTCATTTAATTTCATGCTCAAATCACTAACATCAGATGTCAGACTACCGAAGGCCATTCATTGTCAGGCTGCTGTTACTTAAAACTGAAGCTGGCCTTGCCTTTCAATATTGGAGTTTACAATGGGTTAATGATTTCCTTTTGAAATTGCAGAGTTATGAAGCTGTTGTTTTTGCTGTTTGGAAAATTCCCAGGTTCGTACTGTTTGTTTCTCTCTCCTCCTCCAAGAGTGTTTCTGCTTTAAATACAAGCTCTCCTTCCCAAACCAAATGCTTGCTGCACAGTATTTGTTCACCTGATATTAAAGCTTTGAAGAACATGGACTTTGACCGTTCACAGTAATTCTCCGTGTGACAAGTGCTTCTGAGTGGTGTCTGGGAGAAAAGATAAAGCAAAAACCTAAATACAAGTCTTTGTTTTGATGCATAGTCTAAACAGATGGAGGGATTTGGGAAATTACAGAGTAATATTAATGACAGCACACCGACAATTAAATATTTACATGCATTACAAAAATAACAAGAGCCACTGTTAAGGATGGCTCAGTTTTTATCACCTTAACCCCGAGTCATGAAAGGTCCAAGTCCCACTCGAGGGCATGAGCATAAAAATCAAGGCTGCCACTCCAGTGTTGCACACTTGGAGGTTCTGTCTTTTGGATGAGCCATTAATAATCTTTATTAAGTCACAAGTCGGCTTACATTAACACTGCAATGAAGTTACTGTGACAAGCCCCTAGCCGCCTATTCGGGTACACAGAGGGAGAATTCAGATGTCTCCCTCAGAATTCAGAACCGGAGCAGCCTGGGAAACCCACGCAGATTCGGGGAGAACGCGCAGACACCGCACAGACAGTGACCCAAGCCGGGAATCGAACCTCGGACCCTGGAGCTGTGAAGCAACAGTGCTAACCACTGTGCTACCATGCCTCCCACAGGCGGTGTTGTGTGTCCTCTCAAGAGGATGTTAAATGTCTCCTGACAGCACTTTGAAGAAGAGCAGGGGAGTTACCCCGGTATGCTGAGCAATATCTATCCTTCAGTCAACATTGCAAGAACAGATTTCTGTGTTGTCACGTGGCTGTGCACAAATTGGTTGCTGCTTTTCCGACATCACAGCAATGGCTCCACTTCAAACATCCTTCAAAGGCAGTAAAACACTTCAAGGCATGTAGTGCTTGTGAAAAATGCTATGTACATATAAGTCTATCTTTTTATTCTCCTTTAATCTTCAGGCTTGTAGCCTAGCTTTTGCCTCCATTCCCCAATGCAACTTGACATTAATTTCCGACAAGGTTACTGTGACCTTGTCTGTATGTTTTTCATAGTTTTAGGCAACTCACCACCACCTTCTGAACGGCAACTAGGCATGGGCAATAAATTCTGGCCTAACCAGCGATGCCCACAATCCGTAAATTAATTTTTAATAATTCAGCCTCTCGAGTCTGCTCCGCCATTCAATATGATCATGGCTGATCTCCTTACAGGTTCAACTCCACGTTCCTGCACGTTCTCCATAACACTTCAAGTCATTACTATGTTATTCGCCAAATCTGAATAAAGATTGTAGACTTCCAATTAACACAAATACTTTATTCAGTAGGTTTGTTCTGTTTCCAAAGCTTAACTAGATATAATAGTCAAGAGGTATGACCAGTGAAATTAAGGTAAACTGCCTATGCTGAGCTATCTCTGTCTGCTGCTGCTCACTAGCCCTGTGCTTCAAAAACAGGCGGATCCTCCCTTGGGCTGGACCCTTTATACCCGCCTCTGATGCTGCCCTCTAGTGGTGCTGTGGCTATTACATCTGTCTGCAGTCCCTGGTGTTTGTGCAGATTTATGTACAGATGTACAGATCACTACAATTACTAATTAAAAATCTGTCCCTCTCCTCCTTAAATGAGCTTAATGTCCAGGCATCCACTGCACTCTGGGGTAGTGAATTCCACAGATTCACGACCCTTCGAGAGAAGTAATTTCTCCTCATCTGTGTTTTAAATCTGCTCCCCCTTATCCTAAAACTATGACCGCTCGTTCTGGATTGCCCCACAAGAGGAAGCATCTGCTCTATGTCTACTTTGCCAATATCATTTATCATCTTATATACCTCAATTAGATCTCCCCTCATTCTTCTAAATCTGAGAGAGTATAGGCCTCAACTGCTTAATCTCTCTTCATAAAACAAACCCCTCATTTCTGGAATTATTCTGATGAACCTCCTCTGAACTGCCTCTAATGAAACTACATCCCTCCTCAAATAAGGTGACCAAAACTGTACACAGTACACCCAGTGCAGTCTCACCAATTCCTCGTACAGTTACAGCAACACTTCCCTACTTCTATACTCTATTCCTTTAGCTATAAAGGCCAACATTCCATTTGCTTTTCTTATTACCTGTTGGACCTGCATGCTAGTCTTCTGAGATTTGTGCACGAGGAACTCAGATCCATCTGCACTGAAGTACTCTGAAGATTCTCTCCATTCAGATAATAAGTTGTCTTTCCATTTTTCCAACCAAAATCAATATACTCAAGCATATCCGCATTAAACTCCAACTGACAACATTTGGCCCTCTCATCTAACCAATCTATATCCATTTGTAAATTTCTTATTTCTTCATTGCAACTTACTATCCCACCTATTTTAGTGTCATCTGCAAATTTGGCTTCCATCCCTGCATACAAGTCATTAACATATATTATAAACTATTTCTCTCAAAGGGTCATGAATGCTGTTGGGGGGGATGACCTATCGGGGGAAGGCCCTAGAGGCCAGGTCTCTGGCACAGAGTCCGGCTCTGGGGCTCAGAAGGGAAGGGGGGAGAATAGAAAAGCAATAGTGATAGGAGACTCAATGGTGAGGGGAATAGATAGGAGATTCTGTGATCGCGAGCGAGACTCCCGGAAGGTATGTTGCCTCCCGGGTGCCAGGGCCAGGGACGTCTCGGATCGTGACTTCAGGATCCTTAAGATGGAGGGTGAGCAGCCAGAAGTCGTGGTGCACATTGGTACCAACGACATAGGTAGGACAAGGGGTGTGGATGTAATAAACAAATTTAGGGAGTTAGGCTGGAAGTTAAAAGCCAGGACAGACAGTGTTGTCATCTCTGGTTTGTTGCAGGTGTCATGTGGTAGCAAGGCAAGGAATAGGGAGAGAGTGCAGTTGAACACGTGGCTGCAGGAATGGTGTAGGAGGGAGGGCTTCAGGTATTTGGATAATTGGAGCGCATTCTGGGGAAGGTGGGACCAGTACAAGCAGGACGGGTTGCATCCGAATCATAGGGCCACCAATATCCTGGGAGAGAGGTTTTCTAGTACTCTTCGGGAGGGTTTAAACTAATTTGGCAGGGGAATGGGAACCGGACTTGTAGTCCAGCAACTAAGGTAGCTGATGTTCAGGACGTCAAAGCGTGTAGTGAGGCAGTGGGGAAGGTAACACTGACAAAGGAGAGTGCTTGCAGGCACAGAGATGGGGTTAAGTGTGTATAATTCAACACAAGAAGCATCAGGAATAAAGTGGGTGAACTTAAGGCATTGATCGGTACTTGGGACTACGATGTGGTGGCCATCACGGAAACCTGGATAGAAGAGGGGCAGAAATGGTTGTTGGAGGTTCCTGGTTATGGATGTTTCAATAAGATTAGGAAGGGTGATAAAAGAGGTGGGGGTTGCATTGTTAATTAGAGATAGTATAACAGCTGCAGAAAGGCAGTTCGAGGAGGATCTGCCACCTGAGGTAGTATGGGTTGAAGTCAGAAATAGGAAAGGAGCAGTCACCTTGTTGGGAGTTTTCTATAGGCCCCCCGATAGCAGCAGAGATGTGGAGGAACAAATTGGGAAACAGATTTTGGAAAGGTGCACAAGTCACAGGGTAGTAGCCATAGGTGACTTCAACTTCCCAAACATTGAGTGGAAACTCTTTAGATCAAATAGTTTGGATGGGGTGGTGTTTGTGCAGTGTGTCCAGGAAGCTTTTCTAACATGGGGCGGCATTCTCCCCTACCCGGCGTGACGGAGGGTGCCGGCGTAGGGGAGTAGCGCCAACCACTCAGGGGTCAGGCCTCCCCAAAAGTGGGGAATTCTCCCCACCTTTGGGGGCCAGCCCCGCGCCGGAGCGGTTTGCACCAGAAGACTGGCGCGAAAAGCCGGCGCCCCCGGCAGCGGGGCTGGCCGAAAGGCTTTCGCCGGTCGGCGCATGCACTGGCAGTGACGTCAGCGGCAGCTGGCCGCTGACGTCACTGCCGGCGCATGCGCGATGTGGGGTTCTCTTCCGCTTCCGCCATGGCGAAGGCCGTGGCGGCCGCGGAGGAAAATAGTGCACCCAGGGCACTGGCCCGGAGTCTGAGCGGGGGGCCCCGATCGCGGGCCAGGCCACCGTGGGGGCACCCCCCCGGAGTTCGATCAAAAAAGGGAATAAGGATAACCCTGGGAATTACAGGCCAGTTAGCCTTACTTCGGTGGTAGGTAAAGTAATGGAAAGGGTACTGAGGGATAGGATTTCTGAGCATCTGGAAAGACACTGCTTGATTAGGGATAGTCAGCATGGATTTGAGAGGATTAGATTTTGCCTCTCAAGTCTTATTGAATTCTTTGAGGAGGTGACCAAGCACGTGGATGTAGGTAAAGCAGTGGACGTAGTGTACATGGATTTTAGTAAGGCATTTGATGAGGTTCCCCATGGTAGGCTTATGCAGAAAGTAAGGAGGCATGGGGTAGTGGGAAATTTGGCCAGTTGGATAACGAACTGGCTAACCGATAGAAGTCAGAGAGTGGTGGTGGATGGCAAATATTCAGCCTGGAGCCCAGTTACTAGTGGAGTACCGCAGGAATCAGTTCTGGGTCCTCTGCTGTTTGTGATTTTCATTAATGACTGGGATGAGGGAGTTGAAGGGTGGATCAGTAAATTTGCAGATGATATGAAGATTGGTGGAGTTGTGGATAGTGAGGAGGGCTGTTGTCGGCTGCAAAGAAACATAGATAGGATGCAGAGCTGGGCTGAGAAGTGACAGATGGAGTTTAACCCTGAAAAGTGTGAGGTTGTCCATTTTGGAAGGACAAATATGAATACGGAATACAGGGTTAACGGTAGGGTTCTTGGCAATGTGGAGGAGCAGAGAGAGCTTGAGGTCTATGTTCATAGACCTTTGAAAGTTGCCACTCAAGTGGATAGAGCTGTGAAGAAGGCCTATGGTGTGCTAGCGTTCATTAGCAGAGGGATTGAATTTAAGAGCCGTGAGGTGATGATGCAGCTGTACAAAACCTTGGTAAGGCCACATTTGGAGTACTGTGTGCAGTTCTGGTTGCCTCATTTTAGGAAGGATGTGGAAGCTTTGCAAAAGGTGCAAAGGAGATTTACCAGGATGTTGCCTGGAATGGAGAGTAGGTTTTACGAGGAAAGGTTGAGTTTGCTGGGCATTTTCTCATTAGAACGGAGAAGGATGAGGGTCGACTTGATAGAGGTTTATAAGATGATCAAGGGAATAGATAGAGTAGACAGTCAGAGACTTTTTCCCCGGGTGGAACAAACCATTACAGGGGAACATAAATTTAAGGTGAATGGTGGAAGATATAGGGGGATGTCAGAGGTAGGTTCTTTACCCAGAGAGTACTGGGGGCATGGAATGCACTGCCTGTGGAAGTAGTTGAGTCGGAAACGTTAGGGACTTTCAAGCGACTATTGGATAGGTACATGGATTACGGTAGAATGATGGGGTGTAGATTAATTTGTTCTTAATCTAGGACAAAAGTTCGGCACAACATTGTGGGCCGAAGGGCCTGTTCTGTGCTGTATTTTTCTATGTTCTATGAATCTATAAATAGCTATGGCCAAGGACCGAACCCTGTGACACCCTTCTAATTACATCTTACCAACCAGAAGATGACCCATTTATCCCGACTCGCTGGCGTCTGTCAGTTAGCCAGTCTTCTATCCAAGCTCATAAATTACCCCAGACTCCATGTGACCTTGTGTATTAACCTTTTGTGCAGAACTTTATCAAATGCCTTCAGGAAGTCCAGAAATCCTACATATACAGTTTGCTACTTTACGAGATGGAATTTCCCGGCATTCTCTATGACACTGCCAACATCTCTAAGAGGGCTCTTTCACTTCCTTCTGTGCAGACTTAATGGGCCAAAGAGCCTCCTTCTACACTGTAGTAAATTCTATGATTCTATGACCGTAGAGTGAGAGCGATCCTGAAATTTCTACAGGATGCTGGTTTGACATGGACAAGAGATGTGAATTTGCAAAACTTATGATTAAAGTTTTAGGGCTCATCGCAGAGGCCTCAGGAATAACAGTCGACCATAGAAAACAAAGAGGATTAGCGTTTCCCAACTAAGAAATATCACAGAGCTACAGCGATTCCTACAAAGGGTCAACCAACTTGGCAGGTTCCTACCAAACTTGACAGAAACCAATGAGTTGTTGAGACAAGGTCAACAGTGGTGCTGAGTGGGGACCTGCAAAATGCTTTCAAGAATACCAAAAATCTTCTAATTTCTACTGAAATGTCAGCAATGTTTGACCCAGAATAGCTGACTATAGCAGAAGCAGATGCATTGTCTACAGATTTGGGGATGGAGAAGCAGAAGGGATTGCGCAGGCATCAGCTTTATTCCAAGTACAAAGAGATGGTAAACATAGACCAGTTTATTACCCTTCAAGATCACTCACAAACACAGAATAAACACAGAATGTTACAATTGCAAAGGAAATATTGGCAGTAACATGGCCATTCAGGAAGTTTTCACAGTATGTGATGGGACTGCAGTTTAAAATTAAAACTCACCAAAAGCCATTAGTCACTATCCTGAGCATGACAAGAGATTGTGAAAATGTCACCTAGAATCTAATGCTTTAGACTGAGACTAATGAGGTATGATTAGTAATAGAGTATGTCCAAGGGAAGTACCAGATGACAGCAGATGCACTCGTCTTACCATCCCAGTTGGTATTACTACTGGACAAGTCAGATCCAAGGATGGAACGTGGTTTGATCGATCTTGGGCGGGATTCATCACTGGGTAATGTCAAAATCGCAAAATGCGATTGGGCGGAGAATAGGTTCCGACGCTAAAATAGCGGCAATTTGACACCAAATCGCTATTCTCCGTCACCTCGTCAGCGGTGTCAATGCGGCCCAGAACACACATACAATAAACAACGTTTGCATATCATTAGCGGGCCAGACCCAGTATTCTCTGGAGCCTCCGCGATTCTCCAACTCCGATGGGCCGAGTTCCCAATGGCGCGGTTCATTTGTGCTTTTAAAATCACGAAACCAGCGTCATGGCTCCTGAGGGAGAGAAAGGGGATATGGAAAGTGTCCAACGTCGCTGTGATGATATGATCTGCATACTCGTCTGCCATTGGGCCAGAACGTCGGCTTACCATTGGCCCTGGTCGGTCATGTGCCTCTCGACCGATTGGCCGAGAGGCTGAGTTAACCACGCCTCTATCAACGAGGTATAAATGCTCAGAAGCCTGACGACCGTTCCTTTCCACTGTAAACGATCGCCAGGCTGTGTTCTAGTTAATTAAAGCCTGACATTGGTAAATCACTCGCCTCGCGTGAAATCGATGGTGCATCAATTTAATTAACTACAACTTTGAAGATGGAGTTCTGCATCAAGCCCGAATGCCTCCGCATCAGCCCGCAAACTCCGAACTCTACAGAACTTTTCAAACTCTGGCTGACTTGCCTCGAAGGGTTCCTGGCATCTACAACCACCCCCCCCACCGGGGCACAGAAGCTGCACGTCCTCCACTCCAGCGTGGGTATTGCCGCTTACTCAATAATCGAAGACGAAACAGATTATGATGACGCTATACGGAAGCTAAAAGGACAATTCCTCAAACCGATCAACAGGGTATTCGCTCGACATCTGCTGGCCACCAGAAAGCAGGTCCCCGGTGAGTCTCTAGACCAGGGGTGGGCAAACTACGGCCCGCGGGCCGCATGCGGCCCGCCAAAGGTATTTCTGCGGCCCTCCAAGTCATTAAAAAAAAAAAAAAAATCTTTTTTTTAAATTAAAAAAAAATTTTTTTTTTTTAAGGTTAATGGGGGGGGCTGTTGGGTTACTTACTGGTATAGGGTGGATACGTTGACTTGAGTAGGATGATCATTGCTCGGCACAACGTCGAGGGCCAAAGGGCCTGTTCTGTGCTGTACTGTTCTATGTTCTATATGAGACGCCCAGAATCATAACCGGGTGAAGTAATTATTTTACTTAATATACTATGCGGCCCTTTGTGAATTGTGAATTTCTGAATGCGGCCCTTGCACGGAAAAGTTTGCCCACCCCTGTACTAGACCAATACGCCCGGGCCCTCTGTGCCCTGGGGAGAGGTTGCGCCTGTGTAGCGGTGTCCGCTACAGAGCACATGGAGCTACTCGTCAGAGACGCTTACGTGGCTGGGATGCTGTCCCCCGTGATCCGCCAGCGGATGCTGGAAAGAGACGAACTCAGTTTAACGGAGACACTGACTCTCTCCGCCTCCCTGGAGGTCGCAGATCAAAGCGCTTGCACCTATGACCCTGGCCAGGCCGCCTCCTGGCACGCTTCCCACCAGCTACCCACCGCTCCCGGCCTCTCTCAGGCTTGTGCCGCGGGGCGCCCCGATAAATCCGCGGGGCCCCGCTGCTACTTTTGTGGGTACGCTAAGCACCCTCGCTCGCCCTGCCCAGCCCGCTCCGCCCTCTGTAAGAGCTGCGGGAAGAAGGGCCACTACTCCACGGTCTGCCAGGCCAAATCGCTGGCTGCAGCGCTTCTGGAAGCTGCACAGCACTCTCCCCCCTTCCCCCAGGCCTCTGCAAACGGCCTGTGTGCCTCCCTCTCTCCCCCAGGGCCGCCCCAGCCGCTCCCGACTCGCGCCCCGCCGGCCGACATGCGCACCTCCCCGGCCCCTCCAGGCCTCTGCCTGCCCGCTGCGCACGTTTCTCCCCCCCGCCCCCGGGCCCCGGCGCCCGACCGGCTCGCCTCTCCGGGCCCCCCTGGTCCCTGCCTGCCCGCAGCGGCCCTGCTTCCCTCGTTCCCGGACCCCGGCTCCCCCCACCCCCGGGCCCCGGCGCCCGACCGGCTCGCCTCTCCGGGCCCCCCGATCCCTGCCTGCCCGCAGCGCGACTCGGCTCCCCCCCGCCCCCGGCCCCCCGCACCCGGCCCGCGCGCCTTACCTCCGCCCACAGCTGATGCACCGAGCCGGCGTCCTGGAGCCGGCTTCCGCATCCCCACAGCTGATGCACCTAGCCGGCGTCCTGGAGCCGGCTTGTGCATCCCCACAGCTGATGCACCTAGCCGGCGTCCTGGAGCCGGCTTCCGCATCCCCACAGCTGATGCACCTAGCCGGCGTCCTGGAGCCGGCTTCCGCATCCCCACAGCTGATGCACCTAGCCGGCGTCCTGGAGCCGGCTTGTGCATCCCCACAGCTGATGCACCTAGCCGGCGTCCTGGAGCCGGCTTGTGCATCCCCACAGCTGATGCACCTAGCCGGCGTCCTGGAGCCGGCTTCCGCATCCCCACAGCTGATGCCGGTCACTCACCTCTTGGAGCCGGCCTGCGCGCCTCTCCGCTCACAGCGCCGGCAACGCTAGCTCCGCCTCCAGCGGCCACGAGGGCTTCCTGGGCGCCGCCATCTTGGGGTGCCGACCCCACGTGCGGGTCCTGGGCACCGCCATCTTGGGGCCCCTACCCCACGTGCGGGTCCTGGGCGCCCCCATCTTGGGGAACAGACCTCACCTGGGGATCCTGGCCACCGGCTTCCACATCTGCCACGCAAGGTCCCTCCAGCATGGAATCGGACAGCGACGACGGATTTTCTCCACGGCTCGCGGCTGTTCAACTCGACCAGTCTCATCCACGCACGCTCGCCAAAACGACTACGCTGATCCACCTCAACGGCCACAAGACGGACTGCCTGCTGGACTCCGGGAGCACGGAAAGCTTCGTTCACCCTGACACGGTAAGACGCTGTCCCTGTCCATCCCGTAACACGCAAAATCGGTTTAGCCTCAGGTTCGCACTCCGTCCACATCACCGGGTGCTGCATCGCGGACCTCACGGTCCAAGGGAAGGTTTTTAAAAATTATAAATTCCTTGTCCTCCCTGACCTTTGCGCACCGGCACTCCTAGGACTGGACTTCCAGTGCAACCTGCAGAGCTTGACTTTTCAATTCGGCGGCCCTATACCCCCCCTCACTGTCTGCAGCCTCGCGTCCCTCAAAGTAGACCCTCCCTCCCTGTTTGCTAACCTCACCCCCGATTGCAAACCCGTCGCCACACGGAGCAGACGGTACAGCGCCCAGGACCGATCCTTCATCAGGTCCGAGGTCCAGAGGTTGCTGACGGAAGGGGTCATCGAGGCCAGCAACAGTCCCTGGCAAGCCCAAGTGCTGGTGGTCCGGACGGGGGAGAAAAACCGGATGGTCATCGATTATAGCCAAACCATCAATCGGTTTACGCAACTGGACGCGTATCCTCTCCCCCGTATCTCTACCATGGTAAACGAGATCGCGAGATACAAGGTCTTCTCAACTGTGGACCTTAAGTCCGCTTACCACCAGCTCCCCATCCGCGCGAGTGACCGACTGTACACCGCGTTCGAGGCTGACGGGCGCCTCTACCACTTCCTTAGGGTTCCGTTTGGCGTCACGAATGGGGTCTCGGTCTTCCAAAGGGAGATGGACCGAATGGTCGACAAGTACGGATTACAGGCTACCTTCCCGTACCTTGATAATGTCACCATCTGCGGCCACGACCAGCAGGACCATGACGCCAACCTCCAGAAATTCCTCCAAACCGCAAAACTCCTTAACCTCACGTACAATAAGGATAAATGCGTGTTTAGCACCGACCGCCTAGCCATCCTCGGCTACGTAGTGCGTAACGGAGTGATAGGCCCCGACCCCGAACGCATGCGCCCCCTGATGGAACTCCCTCTCCCCAATACCCCCAAATCCCTCAAACGCTGCCTAGGGTTTTTCGCATACTACGCCCAATGGGTTCCCAACTACGCGGACAAGGCCCGTCCCCTCATGCAAACCACGACCTTCCCGCCATCGACGGAGGCCTGCCAGGCCTTTAGCCGCATCAAAGCGGACATCGCAAAGGCCACGATGCGTGCCATCGACGAGGCCCTCCCCTTCCAGGTCGAGAGCGACGCTTCAGAAGTAGCTCTGGCGGCCACCCTGAACCAAGCGGGCAGACCCGTGGCCTTCTTCTCCAGAACTCTCCAGGCTTCCGAACTCCGCCACCCATCTGTGGAAAAGGAAGCCCAGGCCATAGTCGAAGCCGTGCGACATTGGAGGCACTATTTGGCCGGCAGGAGGTTTACCCTCCTCACAGACCAACGGTCAGTAGCCTTCATGTTTGATAATGCACAAAGGGGCAAGATCAAAAATGACAAGATTTTACGGTGGCGGATCGAGTTGTCCACGTACAACTATGATATCTTGTATCGTCCTGGGAAGCTCAATGAGCCTCCTGATGCCCTGTCCCGCGGTACCTGCGCCAGCGCGCAGATAGACCGCCTCCGCTCCCTCCACGCAGACCTCTGCCATCCAGGGGTGACCCGCCTACACCACTTCATTAAGGCCCGCAACCTGCCCTACTCTATCGAGGAAGTCAGGACAGTAACCCGTGACTGCCACATCTGCGCCGAGTGCAAACCGCACTTCTACCGCCCCGAGCGCGCACACCTGATCAAAGCATCCCGCCCCTTTGAACGTCTCAGCATTGACTTCAAGGGGCCCCTTCCCTCTAACAACCGCAACATTTACTTCCTGGCGGTTATCGACGAACACTCCCGCTTCCCCTTCGCCATTCCCTGTCCCGACATGACCACATCGACCGTCATTAAGGCCCTACTCTCCATCTTCTCACTGTTCGGCTACCCCGCGTACATTCACAGCGATCGGGGGTCCTCATTTATGAGCGACGAGCTGCGTCAATTCCTGCTTGACAGGGGCATCGCCTCTAGCAGGACGACCAGCTATAACCCCCGGGGTAACGGACAGGTCGAGCGGGAGAATGGTACCATCTGGAAGACCATACTACTAGCCCTCCGGTCTAGAAATCTCCCTATTTCCCGATGGCAAGAGGTGCTCCCCGATGCACTGCACTCTATCCGCTCACTCCTCTGTACTGCAACTAATCAGACACCTCATGAGCGTCTTCTGGTTTTCCCCAGGAAGTCGTCCTCCGGATCCCCTCTCCCGACGTGGCTGGTCACCCCCGGACCCATCTTGCTCCGGAAGCATGTGCGGGTGCACAAGTCCGATCCGTTGGTGGAGCATGTCCAGTTACTCCACGCTAACCCGCAGTACGCGTATGTGGAGTACCCCGACGGTCGGCAGGACACGGTCTCCCTCCGGGACCTGGCACCCGCCGGCGTGCAGCCCCCCCCCACCACAGACCCCCCCTCCCCTTTTTCACCCCAGCACCCCACTCAGCTTCCCCATCCCTCATCCATGGCGTCTCCGCGGCCAGCTCAGGTGACGGAGACTACTCGAAGTCTATCGCTCCCGGACTCCAGGACATCAGCAGGACCATCAGCCGATCCGACGTCAACTCCTCCACTGCGGCGCTCGGCCAGGACGTCAAGGACCACCAAAAGACTGATCGAATCCTTCTAGAGTTCTACAGCCCCATGGACTTTCGTTTTGTAAATATTGTTATGTCTGGGCCAGTGGCAAGCCCCCAAGTTCGACAAGGGTACGGAGAGAAAATTATTCTCCCGACGGCTACTCATATCATCAGTTCTTCCCCCCCCCCCCCCCCACCCCGGGTCTCGTTCACACCCCCCCCCCCCCCCACCCCCGCCTTCCTTCTCCGTAAGGGGTGAATGTGATGATATGATCTGCATACTCGTCTGCCATTGGGCCAGAACGTCGGCTTACCATTGGCCCTGGTCGGTCATGTGCCTCTCGACCGATTGGCCGAGAGGCTGAGTTAACCACGTCTCTATCAACGAGGTATAAATGCTCAGAAGCCTGACGATCGTTCCTTTCCACTGCAGACGATCGCCAGGCTGTGTTCTAGTTAATTAAAGCCTGACATTGGTAAATCACTCGCCTCGCGTGCAATCGATGGTGCATCAGTCGCCATAGTTTCCTGACAGTTGTGCTGCTGGGTGGGGGCTTCTGCTATGCTGGGGGGAGTAGTGGGGGTGGCCAGGAGGTGGGCTGTGGGGTCGGGCTTGACGGGCACAGAACGCCATTGCCACAGCCTGCCAGGCAGTCATGCAGCTGCACTTGATGCTTACTGTGAAATTAAAAGGACCACGGTCATATAGAGGTGTCCCAGGCCACCCCCTTAGGTGCCCTCTGGCCTCAGCTGATCCCATCAGCTATATGGGGGCACTCCAGCACAACCAGTGCCACCTTGTTGGCTGCGATGAGTGTGTGTGGGGAGCATATTGTGTATATATGTCTGCAGCTTGTCAGCCTCCCAAGTATCAATCATAGACCCGGCGAATCCTGTACCGTTTCTCATCGGAATCGATTGTGTTTCACTTGGCGCTGGTGCTAGCCCCTTAACAGTTGCTGAATTGATCCGGGTTCGGCACCAGTTTTTCTGTCGTGAAAGTCCACAAATTCTGTGTCAGCATCAACACAGTCTCAGAAATTGTGAATCCCCCCCCCTTAACTTTTAATTTTAATTAGGAACACAGAAGGTGGCTACTGAATGGAGTCACAGGACTCAGTGGATGACCTTTAAAAAATATAAAACATTTATTTAGTAAGAAAATATGAACTATATTTTAGAAATCCTTCACCCTATTGTACCTTTTCAGATATAAATATAACTCAGGTGACAAAATTTATATTATACTTTAGTGTTCACAGTAAGTACACAACCCACATGAACCAACAGACAACCTGCAGTCGGACATACTAAATGCTGAAACCAAGTTACAGATTCCACCCCAAACAGATACTATGAATCTCTCATCAAATTCACCCATACACTTGACACAGCATGAGACAACTGGGCTCAGAGAATCTCTGTCCTTCAACTAAGATTTCCAATCCCCAAACCCAAAGAACTCACTTTGGAATTTTCTCCTAAACTACGCTTTCACTTGGGCATCTTCAACATGGCTCTAGCTCCAGGGCTTCAACCTTGCCTTCTGATGTCCCTTTCCCCTGGATCACCATGTGCTTTTCAGCTTTACCTTCCATTCTCTCTCAGCCATGTCAATGGAACACCACAGCTTCACTGGCCTGCAGTAAGGAGTCCCCATCATTTTGGCTGTCTCTCCTGATCTTCTGTCTTCTTGAAAGACTATTTTGCTTTACACATGGCTTCCTGCAAACTTTGGAGTCTTTTTTTCTGCACCTCACTCTTGACTTCACTTAACACGACCATTTCCAGATTCATTTCCTTTGACTCGAAAGTCTTCTTGGAACCTTTCTTCTGTTCCATTATCAATTAAGGTTTCTTCTTTAGTTTGGAACTTGCTAATCATCCTTTTCCATGTCCTGCCTTTTCTTGCACTTTCTGTGGAATGCTACTTCCTTCTGGATCGTTTTGTATATCTGTGGATCTCTCTCCAATCCGTGGTTGCGAGGCAACAGCACAGTGTTTTCTACTTTCTATTTATTTTAACTTCTCTTCAAGAGTCATAATACCTCATTAGAATGCAGGCATTTTACTTAGGATTTCCCTTTCTCAACACACAAATATAGAAACACAAATTAAACCTAAAGCTATAGCTTATTCCTAACACCCACAAATACAGTTTACTTCTTCTGAGATCCATAACACTATCAGAAATGCCAGAGGTGAAAGTGTATACATCCTTCATTACTTTTTAAAAAAAATTTAGAATACCCAATTGTTTTTTCCAATTAAGGGGCAATTTAGTGTGGCTAATCCACCTACCCTGCACATCTTTAGGTTGTGGGGGTGAGACACAAGCAGACACAGGGAGACTGTGCAAACTCCACACAGTCAGTGACCCAGGACCAGGATTGATCCCAGGTCCTTGGTGCCGTGATACATCCCTGATTACTAAACAGCTACTGGCTATTACAAAGAAACTGCAGAGATAAACCAGCAAATTGACAAATGTGTCCAGATAAAAGAATATTCTCTGGAAGGATGCCTAGACAACACTCCTAACAATTGTTGCTCGTTATGCTTTCCCTTAATTTGCTCTGTTTTAATTACCTTTGCTCAAGAGTCGCCAGGTATCTTTCTGATACCACCACAAGGTTCAAACCGAATACTGATCAATGACTCGATACACCAGTTAGTAAGTTTGAAATCAATGCACATTTATTTACACACACAGTCAATTACTGCTCATACTAAACTCTACTCGCTAAACTACAACTACTACAAAAGGCCTATACTTTGCTTCGAGTGCCTACTCAGTCAGAGGAACAATGGCCGTTGTCTGGTTCTGATACTGCTGGCTTCGAACTGGTATGGAATAGTAGGTAGGAGCGCCAATCTTGTAGCATGCGTTGACCTTAGGCTTACTTGGCTGGTGCTTGGCGGCCTCTCGTCACTGAGAGCCAAAGACCAAGATGAATATGGAGAGGAGTAAGAGTAAGCGCAAGAGAGCGAACTGACCTTGGGAACTCTGTTTTATAGCCCCCAGGGTTTTGTGCCATTCTGGGCGGACCCTGGACTTGGTCCCAATTAATTGGACCATGTCCCAATCGTTTGTATTGATTTTCTCCAATACCGGGTTCGTTCCCTGATCGTTGGGCGGGCTCTAGGTAACCGTTGGCCTGCTTTTGTTTTAGCCACCACTGGCGCCGGGGAGTCTGTCCTGGTACCGATTGTTTCAATGTTTCCTTTTTGTCCCGGGAGATAGCTCATTACTATGCTGATGGCTTGTAGTTTCAGTTCTGTCTGGGTTCTGCAAGTTCCAATCCACGGGAAACCTTGCACCTGCTTGTTTTTCTAGTGCTGCCCATTTTTCCCTGTACTCTTTGCAAGTGTCCAATTTTGAATCGGGACGTGGCCACCCCAGGTGGCTACACAATTCAGCACTACGGTAGCACTTTGAACAGAGGCAGCATTTCACAATTGTTGATGATCTCTTTGTTTTTAATGATGAATAGTCATTCTGAGAACACTTCAGCTTTATATTCTTCAAAGACTTCACCAAGGTCATTTAGAGATAGGGAAATGCCAAGGGAGAGTTCAGAGGCATTACTTGTCCTATAGAAGAAATGATTTCTAATTTTCTTACCTGTGAAGTGTCATGAGAATGTCGCTTTAAGAAATGTTTGGCTGCTCATATTACTGCAGTGATGTCAGCGAGTGGGTGGTGCTGGGCTGTCTTTCAGCTTTTTATTTTTGTTTTAGGCTGTTTGCTGCAGGGTGTGTTTGAGTTTCGTATTCAGTGTTGGAGCTGAAGCCAGACAGAGCAGGTGTACTGTTGATCTCTCTGCCATGAAAAGACTCTTGATCATTTGGTGAATTCAGAATTATAAATGTTCTCAGTAGTGAATGTAAACCTAATGTGCTTCTGTTATAAAGTGTTTCTTTTGTCCTCTGGATGTTGTTTGGGAAGTTATTCAGGATTACTTAGTGTTGTATTCTTTGGAGCTTGTATTTGAATTGATGGTTGCTAAGATGTTCACTGTATGTTTTAAAAAGGTTAACTTGAGTTCATAGAATAAACATTGTTTTGCTTTAAAAAATACTTTCCATTCCTGCTGTACCACACCTGTAGAATAGGCCGTGTGCTCCCCATACCACAATCTAGTAAACGTTGTGGGTCAGGTGAACTCCGTGATACACTTTGGGGTTCTCTAAACCCTGGCCCATAACTCATTGGGGGCTCGAGGGGGAGAAAAGGCTATCCATTGGGTTGACTTAGTGAACTTAAAGACAGTGAGGGGTGAGCATATTGTGGTTGCTTTTTAGGTGTGGTATTCTAATTTAAGTGGTGAGTGTGTTGTGGACAATTGCTCTTTCAGAGGCTCTGAAGTTTTTGGGGGTGGAGACGGTCACATGCAGTACCTTACGGACAGAGACTAAAAGCAGACTGTTAGATTGGGCAAAAACATTGCAGTTAACATTACCTGACAAAATACGAAAAGGTGAGGTAATTATGGCGGTGGCTAAGCATTTAAAGTTGCCTGAGATAGAGTCTGACTCATTGGAAATGGCAAAAATTCAGTTACAAATTAAACAAATGGAACAAGAGAAAGAATTAAAGCAGCTGGAATATGAAAGAGAGAGAGAGAGGAAAAGGAAAGAGAAAGAGAGAGAGAGGAAATAGAGGGAGAAGAAAGGAAAACAGAAAGAATAGCCCGAGCATAACAAAAAGAAAAAGAAAGGGAGGGATAAAGATAAAGAGAGAGAATTTGAACTTCAGAAAATGGCCATGAAACATGACAGTCAGTTAAAATTGGCAGACGTAAAGGGAAACGTACAGTTGGTTGATAGTGGTGAGGATAGTGAGAAAGAGCTCAAAGTCGAATGCTTGGTGGGAATCTATTTTAAAAGCATTGCCCAGGTTTGACGAGATGGAGGTGGAAGCCTTTTTCATTTCATTTGAGAAGGTGGCTGAACAAATGAAATGGCCACAGGACATGTGGGTATTACTGATTCAAACAAAGCTAGTAGGTGGGCTAGTGAAATGTTTCATCACTACCAGAGGAGGTATCTGAGACGTATGAGGAGGTGAAAAAATCCATCTTAGCTGCATGTGAACTAGTGCCTGAAGCCGACAGAAAGGTTTAGAAATTTAAGGAAAGAATTTCCTTAAATTCTACCCTGGGGCAGCAGGGTAGCATGGTGGTTAGCATAAATGCTTCACAGCTCCAGGGTCCCAGGTTCGATTCCCGGCTGGGTCACTGTCTGTGTGGAGTCTGCACGTCCTCCCCCTGTGTGCGTGGGTTTCCTCCGGGTGCTCCGGTTTCCTCCCACAGTCCAAAGATGTGCGGGTTAGGTGGATTGGCCAGGCTAAATTGCCCGTAGTGTCCTAATAAAAGTAAGGTTAAGGGGGGGGTTGTTGGGTTACGGGTATTGGGTGGATACGTGGGTTTGAGTAGGGTGATCATGGCTCGGCACAACATTGAGGGCCGAAGGGCCTGTTCTGTGCTGTACTGTTCTATGTTCTATGTTCTATAATTTGGTCAAACATATATGGAGTTTGAAAGGATCAATCAGAGTAATTTTGATCGGTGGATAAGGGCTTTGAAAATAGACCAAACGTATTAAGCTCTCAGAGAAATTATACTTTTGGAGGAGTTTAAAAATTCAATTCCTGATGTAGTAGAACTCATGTGGAGGAGCAGAGGGTTAAAACTGTGAGATTAGCAGCAGAAATGGCAGATGATTATGAATTAGTTCATAAATCAAAGCTTGGTTTCCGACATCAGTTTCAGCCTGTGAGGGATAGAAACTGGGTACATCAGAAATACTCAAGTGGTAAAGGTAAAGGAGATCTGATGGGAGATAATAAGAAGTGTGTACCTCAGATTAAAAAAACAAATCCAGGAGGATGGAAAAGAAATGAAAAATGTCAAAAGTTTTTACTGTAATGAACGAGGCCATGTAAAGTCAGTGTTGGTGGTTGAAGAAAAGCACTGGGAAGGCTGATATGGTAAAACAGGATAAGACAGTTGGGTTTGTTAAAGTGGTAAAGGAAAGCCCAAGTGAAGCAAAGGAGGTGCAAAAGATTGTACAGCCTAATCAAGAGGTGATTGATAAGAAGGTGCCAGATGTCTTTAAAGAATTTACTTGTGTGGGTATAGTTTACTCATGTGTATCAGGAGGAGCAAGTAAATAAGTCACAATTTTATTTATTTATTTTATTTTTTATAAATGTTTTTTATTGGGTTTTTGAACAAAGTATATTTACTGTTATGTACACAGGATAAGAAACACACATATATAGAAGAGAAGGGTACACCCAAACATACCAAAGAAAAGAAGATAGTACATAGTTTAAAAAAAAATACAATAGAAAATAAAATAGAATAACTGGTAGGGTATTGTGCACCAGCTCAACAGCAGCAACTCTGTACACCTGGCAAAATTATTTACAACACATAAGTGGGCGACTGTTTGCGGGGGGATTGGGGAGGCAAATATACATTCGGCTGCCGGAGAGATAATTACAGTGGCCGTGTTTCGTGTTGTTGTCGCTTGCTTCTCCCGGACGGATCTCGCTGCTGTCTCGCGCTTGCCTCCGCTTCTGCCGTTCCTCCCATCTTCCATCTTTATTCTCCTCGTTCCCTGCTCCAGGAGATGCCATGCTCGTTTTTGTATCCCGTGCCTTCCTTCCGGCTCTCATTTCCCTGCCTCCCCCACTTCCCTGGTTCTCCTCTCTTGTTCCCTATCTCGTCCCTCTCCACCACCCCCCCCCCCCCCCCCCCCCGACGCACCGCGTCTGCCGGGCCCTCACAGCCACGGAACACTCTGATTTACTCATGCGCGATGCCTTTGTTACAGGCATTGCATCGGACCCCATCTGGCAACGACTGCTGGAAGGGGCCGCCCTCAACCTCGCGGCCACAAAGATTCTGGAGCTTTCCATGATGGCCGCCTCCCGTAGTGCGCGATCTTACTCCGCTAGCCACACGGCCCACCCGTCCTACCCCTCGGGGACCCCGCAAACGGCCCCCCAGGCCCAACCGTCCTACCCCTCGTGGTCCCCGCAACCGGACCCTAAAGCAGCCGCCCCCGTGCACTGCGCCTGTGCTACTTGCCGCACCGCGCTCCCTGGGGGTCCCCGCTGTTACCTCTGCGGTCAGCAGAAGCACCCCCGCCAGCGCTGCCCGGACCGCACCGCGACCTGCAAAGCTTGTGGCAAGAAAGGCCACTTTGCAGCGGTGTGTCTGTCCCGGACGGTTGCCGCTATCGCGAACCCGTTCCCCCCTCGGCTCAGCCGATCGCACAATGGGCCCTGCCGTACGTTTCCACCGACCCCACGTACGATCAGTGGGCGCCACCATCTTTCGCCGCCCCGCCACGTGAGCTCCATGGGCGCCACCATCTTCATCCCCCACCGCCATGTGCGTTCCATGGGCGCCACCATCTTGTCCCAACCCCATAACGTGTGCTCCATGGGCGCTGCCATTTTGTCCCCCACCATTTCTCCCAGACAGGTACTCCAGACGCCGCCATTTTGTCCTCCTCCCGGGATGGGGCCAAGGGACACGAATCGGTACCGCTCCTCATCGGAATCATGTGACTCGACTGCCGATCTGCCGCTACTCGCCTCCGTTACGCTCGACCAGTCGCGTCCTCGCAACCTGGCACCCTCTTCCACAACGGTGCTAGTCAACGGCCACGTGACCTCCTGCCTCATCAGCTCCGGGGCACCGAGAGCTTCGTCCACCCGGACATGGTAAGGCACTTTTCCCTTGCGGTCCATCCCGCCAACCGGCAGATCTCTCTCACCTACGATTCCCACTCTGTCCCGATCCGGGGTTTCTGCCTGGTTAAACTTACTGTACAGGGTGTGGAATTCGACCATTTCCATCTGTACATTCTCCCCAACCTCTGCGCGTCACTCTTACTAGGCCTGGATTTCCAGTGCAATCTCCAGAGCCTCACCCTCACCCTCAAATACCTCCCCTCACCGTTTGCGGCCTCGCGACCCTCAAGGCCGAGCCCCACTCCCTCTTTGCCAATCTGACCGCAGATTGCAAGCCCGTCGCCACCAGGAGCAGACGGTACAGCATCCAGGACAAGGCCTTCATCAGGTCCGAGGTCCAGCGGCTGCTTCAGGAGGGTATCATCAAGGCCAGCAACAGTCCTTGGAGAGCCTAGGTGGTAGTGGTTAAGACGGGGGAGAAGCACAGGATGGTCGTGGACTACAGCCAGACCATCAACCGGTACACGCAGCTCGACGCGTACCCCCTCCCCCGCATTTCTGATATGGTCAATCAGATTGCACAGTACCGAGTCTTCTCTACTATTGACCTGAAATCCACCTACCACCAGCTCCCCATCCGTAAATCGGACAGTCCCTACACTGCCTTTGAGGCGGACGGTCGTCTGTACCAATTTCTGAGGGTTCCCTTCGGCGTCACGAATGGAGTCTCGGTATTTCAACGAGAAATGGACCGAATGGTTGACCGGTATGGACTGCAGGCCACCTTCGCATACCTCGACAATGTCACCATCTGCGGCCATGACCAGCAGGACCATGACGCCAACCTTTCTAAATTCCTCCACACTGCATCTCTCCTTAATCTCACGTACAACAAGGAGAAGTGCGTGTTCCGCACAGACCGCTTAGCCATCCTCGGCTGCGTAGTCTAAAACGGACTACTGGGGCCCGATCCCGACCGCATGCGCCCTCTCATGGAGCTCCCCCTTCCCCACTGCCCCAAGGCCCTCAAACGCTGCCTGGGGTTCTTTTCTTATTACGCCCAGTGGGTCCCACAATACGCAAACAAGGCCCGCCCACTTATCCAGTCCACACATTTTCCCCTCACGGCCGAGGCACAACAGGCCTTCGCCCGTATTTGCTCAGACATGCCAAGGCCGGGATGCACGCAGTAGATGAGACACTGCCTTTCCAAGTAGAAAGCGATGCTTCAGATGTCGCCCTTGCCGCCACGCTGAATCAGGCAGGCAGACCCGTGGCATTCTTTTCACGCACCTCCATGCCTCCGAAATTCGACATTCCTCAGTTGAAAAGGAGGCCCAGGCAATTGTTGACGCGGTGCAGCACTGGAGGCACTACCTGGCCGGCAGGAGATTCACTTTCCTCACTGACCAACGGTCGGTAGCCTTCATGTTCAACAACACGCAGCGGGGCAAGATCAAGAATGACAAAATCTTACGGTGGAGAATCGAGCTCTCCACCTTTAACTACGAGATCTTGTATCGCCCCGGCAAGCTCAACGAGCCCCCAGATGCCCTCTCTCGAGGTACATGTGCCAGCGCACAAGTGAACCAGCTCCGTGCCTTGCACGAGAGCCTTTGCCATCTGGGGGTCACTCACTTGCACCATCTAATCAAAGCCCGCAATCTGCCCTACTCCGTCGAGGAAGTATGGACAGTCACCAGAGACTGCCAGGTCTGTGCCGAGTGCAAGCCGCACTTCTACCGGCCAGATCGCGCGTGCCTGGTGAAAGCGTCCCGCCCGTTTGAACGCCTCAGCGTGGATTTCAAAGGGCCCCTCCCCTCCACCGACCGCAACACCTACATCCTTAGTGTGGTCGATTAATTCTCTTGGTTCCCCTTCGCCATCCCATGCCTGGATATGACGTCTGCCACCGTCATCAAGGCCCTGGATTCCATTTTCGCTCTGTTCGGTTTCCCCGACTACATCCACAGTGACAGGGGATGCTCGTTCATGAGTGATGAGCTGCGTCAGTTCCTGCTCAGCAGGGGTATCGCCTCCAGCAGGACGACCAACTACAACCCCCGGGGAAACGGGCAGGTAGAGAGGGAGAACGGGACGGTATGGAGGGCCGTCCAGCTGGCCCTACAGTCCAGGAACCTCCCAGCCGATCGCTGGCAGCAGGTCCTCCCTGACGCGCTCCATTCCATTCGGTCACTACTGTGCACCGCAACTAACAATACACCCCATGAACGTGTTTTTACCTTCCCTAGGAAGTCTACATCCGGGGTGTCGCTCCCGACTTGGCTCACGACTCTGGGCCCAGTCCTTCTCCGTAGGCATGTCCGGCACCACAAGGCGGAACCTCTGGTGGACAAAGTACGCCTTCTCCACGCCAACCCTCAGTATGCCTACGTGGAGTTCCCCGACGGCCGCCAGGACATAGTCTCGCTCCGGGACCTGGCTTCCTCAGGTGCCGATCCCATGCCCACACCCCTTTTCCTCCTTATGCCACCCTCCTTTTCCCTGGCGCCCCCATTTTCGTCCCCACCAGTTCCATCCCTCATCCCTCTGCCCACACTGGAGGACACAGAAGATTTTGGCTCGCGCTCGGAGTCATCCCGCCAGCAGCCAGCACCATCACCGCCAGCACCTGCACCATCATTGCCATCACCGCCTGTGCCGACGTCGCCACCACAGCTACGCTGATCACAGCGGAACGTTCGACCGCCGATTCGGCTCAACCTGTAACCTGCTAACCGGATGGACCCTTGGTTTCCTTTGTTTGAACCCTTTTGTAAATATATCATCCGTTGTATTATAGTTACATGTCACCCCCGCCGGACTCATTTTTTTACTGTGGGTGAATGTGGTGATAACCACTGTAGATATGCGTACTTGCAGTAGGGGGATGTATGGCTGTACCTGTAATACAGGTTCCTCCGGTAAGCCCCTGCCGGCTGGCTCCGCCCATAGGGAGCTTGTGTTTAAATATGCGTGTGAGTCACTCATACCCTATTCTACAGTTGCAGCCGGAGGAATAGCATCACACAGAAATAAAGCCTCGATTGTACATGTCTCTCGTCTTTGAGTGCAATTGTTAGCGCCACACCGTATACCCCTCCTTTGTCCCACTTTCCTCTGTTCCTGTCCCCGTTTGTTCTCCCGACTCTGTTGAGTGGTCCCCCCACCCCCTGCCTGGTGCCTTCCCCCCTGTTGGGAGTGCGCTGCGGCCCTGCTTTGTTGCATGCCCCCGGCGCTAGCTTTCCTGCTGGTATGGTGGCCCCCTGCTCTGGAGTTACTGTCTCCCTTCTCCCCTTCCTGGCCTCTGCGGTTTTCTGCCTGCTCTTCCCCTATCATACCCAGCACTCCTCTTTCTTGCTCTCCCTTCTCAGCTACTGTCATTCCCTCGTGCTGGGGCCTGGCCTCCCACCTGGAGCGGTCCCTCGGGCAGTGGTTTGCTCTTTGTTCAGGGTGCTCTTGCCGTGGCGGGGGTGGGTGGGCCTGGCATTGTGCAATTTCTCTGGTGGCTGCCTGCTTTCTCAGCTGGTGTGCCAACAGGCGGCTGGCTTTGTCTCCCTGTTCGTACAGGGTCCCACGTGCCTAGCGGAGTTGTTGCACTGCTTTCCTGGTGGAGAGCAGGTCAAAGTTCCTTTGTAGTTCTTTCCTCTCCGCCAGGAGCTCTGCTGTCGGGGCCTCAGAGTATTTACGGTCTACCTCCAGTATGGAATCGACCAGCTGCTGCCTAGCCACCCTTTCCTCCCTATCTCTTCGTGCTTTGAAAGCGATGATTTCCCCTCTTAGTACGGCCTTTAGCGCTTCCCAGAATGTGGGTGGGGAGACCTCCCCGTTTTGGTTGTTCTCCCTGTACTCTGCTATGGCCCGCGCTATCCTTTCGCTGAAGGCCTTGTCAGCTAGTAAGGCACCGTCCAACCTCCATGTGGGGCGCTGGGCCCTGCCCGTCTCTAGCCGCATATCCATGTAGTGTGGAGCGTGGTCTGATATCACAATTGCGGAGTATTCCACTTTGTCTATCCCTGGAAGCACCGTTTTCCCCACCGCAAAAAAGTCAATTCTGTGGCGGGATTCTCCCCTACCCGGCGTGACGGGGGGTCCCGGCGTAGGCGAGTGCCGTCAAGCACTCCGGGGTCGGGCCTCCCCAAAGGTGGGGAATTCTCCCCACCTTTGGGGGCCAGCCCCGCGCCAGAGCGGTTGGCACCAGAAGACCGGCGCAAAAAACCGCCGCCAGCGGCAGCGGGGCTGTCCGAAAGGCTTTCGCCGGTCGGCGCATGTTATATTTGTATGTGTGGAAGCGAGTCACGTTTCCCCCACAACCCCCGCCGTCAATGTTTCCCTCACACCAACTTCCCCGTGTTCAGCTCTGATCAGTGAAGTTCAGACCTGGTGAACAAAATTTATGACATGGTACTCCATGTCATACGTGATTGAATCTCTGCTAGTGATTGCAATCCTCTGCATAATTGTACAGACCCTCAGGTTGAGGAAATGGAAAAGGAGAGCCTCCCGTTCCTGCCCCTCAACCATCTATGGAGTTCAATCCCCTATTTTCGGTTTCCACCAATCCCCCCAGCCCCTCAATGAATAAAGCACTATGTTAATAAAGGATACCCATGTATTATATTGTCCTGAACTCGACTGCCGAGTCAGGAAGCGATATGTAATGTGGTGTGAATGGATAAGGTTTTTGGACTGTAATAAAAAGTTTAAAGTAAGGATAAGGATAATAGTTGTGATAGGTAGAGGTTCCCGGTTTTGGTAATGCATGTCCCCTTTGACATAGCGCCAAGTAGAAATGTCAGATAAAAAATTTTTCTTCCCATAGTCAAGGACAGAGTAGACGCCCAGGAACTTGCTGAGGTCAGGGAACACAAAGAGGGCACCCAGAAGCACTCGAAGCAACGTGCATAGGTGATCCTTCACAATTTTATTGTGAGGATCACAAGGAGGGAATGTAGCCACCTAAGATGGACACTGGGCTACCAAAATGGAGAACTGCTAAGGCTGCAGGGAGAAAACAGTCTTAGCCAGGACAAGCAGTTTGCAGAAGGCTAATTAGCATTCTGCACGTATCGAAACCAGTTTATGGCCAGGTGGAAGATCTCAACCAAAGGTGTAAATGGCAACAACGCTTTGCATAGTAATGAGGCGATCAAGATCCAGGCCAGCACAATAGATACATTTAGATATGAATAGATACTTTTGAGAGAGGCCCAGACGAAACGGCACCATAAGTATCCATCACAGAGACCCATAGAGACCGCCCCACCCATCGAGAAGAAACCCTCAGATTGGGGGATTTGTAAGATATCGATTGGGAAATGACCCAATCGATACATGGCAGGTAAAGGCCCGCCCCGAAGAGGCACGGACTCTGGGGGACCTATAAAGGTAGACCCCGCACATGGTTCTGTCTGTTGACTCCGGCCCAGATCTGCTGTTTTTGCTCCGGCTCCGCTTCTGACTCCGACTCCAGCCTCCAGATCCTGTCTTTCATCACCGGCCGTTGAGCACCAGCCATCGTTCAGTAAGTGCCAAAACGACGCTCGCTACGTGACCCCGGCATTGCTTATACTCTAGCCGACTATTAGAGAACAGAAGGTGCAGTCCAGAAAGGAACAAAGGCCTTGTCCCCTGACCTTGCTGGTTCCTACTTAGATAAGTATTTAGTCGTTTAATAGTAGAAATAAGTATTAGTCTTTAGCGTATGCATGTGTATTTATTATATTGGTTATAATAAATATTAATCGTTTGAACTTACTAATCGGTGTACAGTTTTATTACTTTGAACCTGACCTTGATATACTTGTGAGGTGTCTAAATACGGCACCTGGCGACTCCGAGCTGAAATTACAATCACAGAGCTGTAGTAGTGTTAAGCACACGGCCTTTAAACGGAGGCGTGTTAATATACTCCAATAAACGCGTAATACACTCAAGTAAAACGTGCAACAGACGTCAGCGGCCAGCTGCCGCTGACGTCACCATCGGCGCATGCGCGATGTGGGTTTCTCTTCCGCTTCTGCCGTGGCGGAGGCCGTGGCGGCCGCAGAGGAGAAAGAGTGCACCCAGGGCACTGGCCCGGAGTCTGAGCGGTGGCCCCAATCGCGGGCCTGGCCACCGTGGGGGCACCCCCCGGGGTCCGATCGCCCCACACCCCCCCAGGACCCCGGGGGCTCGGTCACGCTGCCGATCCCGCCGCCACCAGAGGTGGTTCAAACCTCGGTGGCGGGAGAGGCCTCCCAGCGGCGGGACGTCAGCCCATCGCGGGCCGGAGAATCGCCACAGGGGCCTCGCCGATCGGAGTGGCGTCATTCCCGCCGCCGCCACTTCCCGGGTGGTGGAGAATCTCTGCCACGGCGGGGGCGGGATTTTCGTCGGCCCCAGGCGATTCTCCGACCCTGCTGGGGGTCGGAGAATTTCGCCCCTGGTGTGTGGTGAATGTAACTCTGTAATTCACACTGTATTGTATATACATGAGACCATGCATTGATAAGCGCAGTTGCGTTGCCCGACGACTAGGGGGAGTAGCGCTGGGAATGCTTAGGAGTTTGTAAAGGGCTCCCCCCTTGGCTCCACACAGGACTCCTCCCTCTGGACTGCTGTATAAATACCAATGCTCAGAGCCAGTCGTTCAGTTCATCGAGAGTTCAACGTGGAACAGGCTGGCTCTGTTGTAAGTAGATTAAAACCACTGTTCATATCTTAAAGCACCTGTCTAGTGAATTGATGGTTCCATCAATTTAATCTACTTAAGAAACAGTCAGGATCAATCATGGAATCAGCCCTCAAGCCTGAGTGACTGGAACTCGACCCGCATGATGCAGAGGCAAAATAATTTTTTCTCATTTGGTTGCGGTGTTTTGTTCACAGTTCATAGAATTTACAGTGCAGAAGGAGGCCATTCAGCCCATCGAGTCAGCACCAGCTCTTGGAAAGAGCACCCTACCCAAGGTCAACACCTCCACCCTATCCCCATAACCCAGTAACCCCACCCAACACTAAGGGCAATTTTGGACACTAAGGGCAATTTATCATGGCCAATCCACCTAACCTGCACATCTTTGGACTGTGGGAGGAAACCGGAGCACCCGGAGGAAACCCACGCACACACGGGGAGGATGTGCAGACTCCGCACAGACAGTGACCCAAGCCGGAATTGAACCTGGGACCCTGGAGCTGTGAAGCGATTGTGCTATCCACAATGCTACCGTGCTGCCTGAAGGCAATTGCGTTTTAAAGCCTACCTGGTGGAAGCAAGCACAGCCAAAACAACAGAGGAGCAGAAACTGAGCCTACTGCACGCGAGGGTGAGCCACAGAATCTCTACTCAACTAAACTGCACCGGTTCATATACTGAAGCTCTACCGCTATTCGACAAAATGTATGTAAGGCCTGTAAATGAGGTCTACGCGCGACACGTGTTTACTACTCGCCGCCAGCGGCCTACGGAATCGCTCGCAGAATTCCTGAGAGAGCTTAAAACTTAATCTAATGACTGTAATTACCAGGCGGTTACCGCGGCAGAACATAGAGAACTTGCTGTACGCGATTCCTTTGTTGTGGGCCTTAGGTCAAATTACGTGCACCAACAACTGCTGGAAAAGGGAGCCCTAAATCCTGAAGCGACTGTTGAACTTGCTACCACTATGGAGGTCTCCTTCCGCAGCCTCACCTCGTTCCCCGCAGACCCCGCGACCCCGGGTTGCGTCATGGGCCCCCGACCAGCGACTCCCCAAAGCCTGCGCCATGCGGCCGCCCAGCCACGATGCTGCCCCAGCCTGCCACTTTTGCGGCCAGAATCAGCACTCGCGGCAGCGCTGCCCGGCCCGCAACGCGACCTGCAGCAGCTGCGGGCGAAAAGGACACTATGCCAGAGTGTTGTTGCACGTTTTGCTATGAGTATAAAACGCGTTTATTGGGGTGTATTAACTTGCCTGTGTTAAAGGCCGTGTGCTTAACACCACTAGGCTCTGTCTTATGTATTTTTCAGCTCAGGAGTCGCCAGTTGCCATATAGACAACTCACATATATCTCAAGGTCAAGTTCAAAGTAATAAAACGATACACCGATTAGTAAGTTCCAAACGATCAATATTTATTATACAATTATAATAAATACGCATGCACACACTAAGGGACTAAGCTATGACTAAACTAAGCAAACAGAATACTTAACTACACAGGAACAGGCAAGGTCAGGGAGCGAGGCCTTTGTCCCGGTCTTGGGCTGCAACCTTCAGAAAGCGTGCTGGTCACTGGGGGTCTAGCGGGCTTGGTTCGCGTAGCGAGCGTCGTATTGGCACTTACGGTTCGGCGGCTGGTGCTCAACGGCTGGAGTCAGGATACAGGTTCAAGTTCTTGGTCAGGGCTGGAGCACGAAACAACAGACAGGACCATGTGTGGGGGTCTATATTTATAGGGGTCCCCAATGTCCTTCCCTCTTCCTGGGCGGGCTTTACCTCTAGGTATCGATTGGATCGCTTCCAATCGATATCTTTTGAATTCCTCCAATGTAAGGGTCTTTCTCGATGGTGGGGGCGGTTTCTATAGTGGATACTTCTGGTGCCGCTCTGTCTGGACATCCACTTAAAGTATCTTATTCAAACCCAAATGTTGCCATTGTGTGTGCCTAGATCTGGACTGCCTCATTAGTATCTAGAACGTTCTGCCATTATCACCTTTGGTTGGAGATCTTCCACCTGGCCAGAAACTGGTTTTGCTGCTTGCAAAATGCTAATGAGTGTTTGCAGGCTGTTTGCCTTGGCTAAACTGTTTTTCCCTACAGTCTTAGCGATTCTCCATTTTGTTTGGTTCAGTGTCCATTTTAGGTGGCTACAGTGGCTACATTCCCTCCTTGTGATCCTCACAATCAAAATATTGTGAAGGATCACCTATGTACGTTGCCTTGAGTGCATCTGGGTTGCCTTCTTTGTGTTCCCTGACCTCGGCAAGCTCCTGAGCGTCTATTCTGTCCTCAATTATGGGAAGAAAATTTTTTTACCTTACATCTCTACTTGGCGCTATGTCAAAGGGGACATGCATTACCACAAACTGGGAACCTCTACCTATCACAATTATCCTTAACTTAACTTAAACATTTCCTTACAGACTAAACCTCATCCATTCATACCACATCACATAACATTTCCTGACTCGGCAGTCGAGTTCAGGACAATATAATACATGGGTATATATTTCATTTTATTACACAGTGCTTTATTCATTTATGGACTGGGGGGATTGGTGAAAGCCGAAGATAGGAGATTGAACTCCATAGACGGTTGAGGGGCAGGAACGGGAGGCTCTCCTCTTCCACTTCCTCAACCTGAGGGTCTGTACAAGTATGGCGAGGATCGCAATCACTAGCAGTGATTCAATCACGTATGACATGGAGTACCATGTCATAAATTTTGTGCACCAGGTCTGAACCTCACTGATCAGAGCTGAGCACGGGGGAGTTGCTGTAAGTGAAACATTTACGGTGGGGGTTGTGGGGGAAACGTGTCTTGCTTCCACACATACAAATATAACATTTAAAAGCAATAGGTGAGCTTCCATCATCTTCAACTTGTTCTTCCTTCTTTCTTCCTCCTGTATGGACAATCCTTGCTTCGATCTCTGTTTCGTCCTTCGAAAGCTATGGGATCAAGCACAGTATCTGTCAATACAGCTTAATATCCGTACTTGTTAGTGTATCTGTCTTTCAATTCCAATTGACCCATTAAAAATGACTGGCCAAGTCACACCCTGTGACTCCCCTCATTTTTTTTTTTCAAAAGCGAATTTAATGAACACAATACACCTAACAACTCTCCTCCTGCGAGCCGTCTCGCAGGCTTTGCTCATTTACCATCCGAATGTTCCTGGATGTAAATAGCATGTGGGATGGCGGCCTAAGGGCTGCCTAACGAAAAATGAAAACAAATTGGAAATGAAAGGTCGAATGGGTTGCGTATGGGCCGCTACGGGTACGATTTGAATGGGATCCCCGGGTAGGGCGTGCTGTGCCATACCCGAGCTTGGCTGACCAAAGTGGGTTTTCAGACAGGGCGGGTCCTCAGTGCCGTTTGTCCACTGCCTGAGTAACCTGGAGTAAACGGGTAAGAATGTGTTTATCATGGATTTGCAGCCTCTATTCGCCGAATAGAGGGGCACCTAAAAACAATGGAGGAGCCAAGATGCTCCTTCATCTGAAAACAGGGAACAAGTCGTGAACCGTGTCGGTTCACCAGAGGATACAACTGAAGTTCTCAGAAGTTTCGGCAGACAAACTAAAGTGTGTGCGAGGTTGTCGCAATCCTTACAACTGAAAAGATCTCCAATCAAACGGTTGGGTTGCGAACCGAAGTTCTCAAAGGTATTTGCGGACAAACTAACGGGTGTGTGAGGTGGTCACAATCTTTTCAGCTGAAAAGATCTGTAATCAATCTCGTAACATATTAACAAACAAACATAAACTGACAAACAAACATACGTGCAGGTTTCATCAGAAAGGACATCGCTTCCCTCAAACGATTCCTATTTTACATCATCTGGACACCTCACTTTTCCTCTGTCTCTGTGAACAGGGTCACAAAGGGGTTGCCGTATCGGGATTCATTAGAACATTAGAACAGTACAGCACAGAACAGGCCCTTCGGCCCTCGATGTTGTGCGAGCAATGATCACCCTGCTCAAACCGTATCCACCCTATACCCGTAACCCAACAACCCCCCCTTAACCTTACTTTTTAGGACACTACGGGCAATTTATCATGGCCAATCCACCTAACCCGCACATCTTTGGACTGTGGGAGGAAACCGGAGCACCCGGAGGAAACCCACGCACACACGGGGAGGACGTGCAGACTCCGCACAGACAGTGACCCAGCTGGGAATCGAACCTGGGACCCTGGAGCTGTGAAGCATTTATGCTAACCACCATGCTACCGTGCTGCCCCCGTTCAGACACCGTGTCGTCCTGCTCTCCCGGATCCCACACCCTTGTGTGGATCAGGCATGATATTTTTGAATTGTGTGACCGGGGGTCACTTTCATCGTTGCGGACAAGTCGGTACGAATTGTCCCTGTGCCAGAGTGTTGGGTCCAAAAGTGAATGGGTATTGTCGGGGTCGTCGGGGTCGGGTGGTGGGTCTGGGTTTTTAATGTAAGTGACTTCCATGGGGTCACTGTAGTCGGGGTCATAGTCGTTGCTATGTGGGCTGTAGTGTGGTGTGCTGTGGCTGTCCTCAGAGTCAGTGTCTGCATCGCTGTCTCTGCCGCGGCAGCTTGTGGGCGTTTCGGGGCGTGGTCTGTCGTGGTCAGTGGGCGGAGTCGTGGGCGAGTCCGATGAGGAACTGGTCTGTGAGGGGGATGGTGGAAACGTGTCTCTAGTGGGTGGGGTGAGGTGTTCTGCTGCGTCTAGCAGGACATGGTGTGCATGGTTGGCCTGTGTTCCATATGCCTTTAACTGGTTGATATGGAACCACGCGGTCTTACCATTAGGATATTTTATCCTATAAACTGAGGGGCTAATTTTATCCGAAATTGAGTATGGGCCGGAATATTTTGGAGCCAAAAAACTGCTGGGGTTGTAAACAGATAACATTACCTGTTGCCCAACCTGGAATTCTGTGGGGTGTACGGTCTTGTTAAAACAAGCTGTGCGTTGTTTACGGCGTTTCCCTAGCTGAACTGCGGCTGCAATCTGTGCAGACCTCACAGTCTCAACCAAGTCTTTAACCGTCTTTTCGTGTGTGAGGGCCGTCACTTCGGGGCTAGTCATGTCCAGTCCTAAAAGGAATTCTGTACCTTTCATAGGGCGTCCGGTCATGAGTGTGTGTGGTGTGTATCCTGTGGAAGTTGAAACTGTATTTCGGATGAACATTAATGCAAATGGGAGCACTGAATCCCATGTGGAGTTGTTCTCTTGAACCATTTTCCTAAGCGTGGATTTTAGGGTCCGATTCATGCGCTCTACAATCCCGCTGGACTGTGGGTGATACGCAATATGGAAATTTTGTTTTATTCCAAATATTGTCAGGACGTTCTTCATGACCCGTCCTGTAAAGTGAGATCCCTGGTCCGAATCAATGCTACGGGGTAAACCCCATCTCGTGAAGATGTGGTGGGTCAGGATCTTTGCAGCTGTCTTAGCTGTATTCGTTCTAGAGGGGAATGCCTCTACCCATTTGGTAAAGGTATCGATGACCACCAGAACGTATTTATAGCCATTCCTACAAGGGGGCAATGGGCCTATAAAGTCGATCTGGAGGTTTGTCCAGGGGCCATTAACTGGTCGAGTATGCCGAAGTTGTGCCTTTTTAGAATACCTCTCCGGGTTATTCTGGGCGCAAATAAGGCAATTCTCGATGTAGTGACCTACATCTGTCCTTAGGTTAGGCCACCAACAGAGTTGCCTGAGGTGCCTCGTGGTTGCGTCGGTCCCTTGGTGCCCGTGTCCATCATGGAACAAAGCAATCATTTCATTCCTGTCCTGCTGCGGGACCACATAAAGCTGATCCTTTATGATCACACCCTCATGTGTGGTCAGTGCGTGTCTGAATTTATCATACTGTGGCACAAAGTTGCCTTTGAAAATCTCCCTGAGATCCTCATCCTGCTTTTGTGCCTCTACTAAATCTTTAATACTGGTCTGTGAGATTTGGACTGCGCTCACAGGGGCGCTAGCTGGTGCGCTAGCTGGGGGTGTCCATAAGTGTCCTCGCCTGGAACCTGCCTTAGCCAGTGCGTCGGCTTTTACATTCCCAGGGGGGGATGACCTATGGTGGCTTCTTAATTTGATAATGCCGAAGGTCCTGTCCTTCGCTTTCTCTAAAATGTGCTTGAGTAAAGGGGCTGATGGAAGGGGTTTCCCATCTGCGGAGACAAAACCTCGTGTCCTCCACAGGGGCAGAAAATCGGTTAAACTATTGCAGACATATAAACTGTCCGAATATATGTCCGCTGGGCTGGGGAAAGAATCGGGGTGGTCCACTATATAAGATATGGCCGCGAGTTCTGCTGCCTGCGCGCCTAAGTGTCCCGGTAATTTTAAAGCTATCTCTTCGAGAGCGCGCCCCTGCGCGTCCTCTACATAGATGCCGCATCCTGTGATACGCTCACTTTCTAAAACTGTGGATGAACCGTCTACGTAAATCCTCAGTGGTCCACACGTGTCTGTGGGTTGGGGGCTTTGTTTTGGGTTCCCTATCTTCCTGGGGGGTGTCTTTGCTATGAAGGGTCCTGTGTTATGTAAGGGGGCTACAATTTCACATTCATGGGGCTGTCCTGGGTATTGGAGGTTGTCGGCTAAAAATGTGTGTGTGCGGGTCCGTTTTACTGTAATGTCCCGTCCTTGTAAAAGTAGTGTCCACCTAGCTGCCCTAATCTGGCTAACTGAACCGTCCTTCAGTCGACCGTCTAGGAGTAACTGTGTGGGGGTGTGCTCGGTCAAAATGGTGGTGGGGTTGAGTCTGGTAATGTACGAAAAATATTGCACTGCCCAGAAGACAGCAAGGAGGTGCCTCTCGCAGGCTGAGAATCCTTGTTCTACTGGGTCTAACAGTCGGGAGGCATAAGCCACTGGTCTTAGCTGCTCGTGCCGTTCCTGAAGTAACACGGCCGAGAGGGTCAGATCTGTGCTCGCTACCTCTATTGCATATGGGGAGAGTTGGTCTGGGACTTGTAGCGCGGGTGCTGCGCTAAGGGCTTTCTTTAACTCTTCCACAGCCTCTGTATGCTGCGGAAGCCATTTCCAGGGGGCTCCTTTCTTAAGGAGGTCTGAGAGTGGGGCGGCTTTTGTCGCGAATCCGTCGATGTGGTTCCGACAATAACCAACCAGTCCTAAAAACGACCGGAGGGCTGAAACATTCTGGGGAAGGGGCAATTTGACAATCGAATCAATTCTTTTGAATTCGATCTCGCGTTTGCCGTGCGTGATGACTGTTCCCAAATACATCACTTTACTTTCCAAAATCTGGGCCTTTCTTGGGTTAACTTTACATCCAATCTCGGTTAAAAGTTCCAGGAGTTCGGCCAGAAGCGTAATGTGCTCTGCCTTTGTGTCTGTCTGCAGTAGTAGGTCGTCTACATACTGTACCAGACATTCGGGGCGGAAAATTTTTTCTAAGCCATTCGCCAACTGTCGGTGGAAAATGGAGGGGGAATTGTGGAATCCTTGTGGAAGGCATGTCCACGTATACTGTTGTGTTTTAAAAGTGAAGGCAAATTTGTACTGGCACGCCTTTGCCAATGGGATTGACCAGAAGCCATTGCTAATGTCCAAAACCGTGAAATATTTGGAGTTGAGTCCCTGCTTGAGCATGGTCTCGGGACTTGTTGCTACCGTGGGGGCTACTGCTGGGGTTACTTTATTGAGTTCCCGATAATCAATGGTCAGACGCCATGATCCGTCGGGCTTTCTCACTGGCCAAATAGGGGCATTATTAGTCGAGGCTACTGTTCTAAGCACACCTTGCTCCAATAAGCTACCTATCACTTTCTCTATTTCTACCTCTGCTTCTAGGGGAAATCTATATTGTTTTTGTGGTCTGGGGTCAGGTCCGGTAACGTGAATTTGTCCAGCCATTCTGCCGCAGTCATGCCGGTGACTGGCAAATGCTGTCCTGTGTTTATTCAGTACTGCTTTAACTTGTCTGTCCGTGTTTAGTGTAGTCGGGTCAAATGAGTATTCTCCTACTGCACTAATCCTGTTAGCGTACTCTCCTACTGTGAGAGTAGCGGGTGCTCTGTCCGATCTTGCCATTCGCCAGACACACTGGTTCACTGGGTCGAACGACAGGCTATGGGCATTCATAAAATCTATCCCTAGGATGTGTTCTGCTGTCCGGGGAAGATTTACTAAAACAACGGGGTGTTTGGTGGAAATGTTCCCTAGCTGGATTGCTACGCTTCCAATCGATATCTTTTGAATTCCTCCAATGTAAGGGTCTTTCTCGATGGTGGGGGCGGTTTCTATAGTGGATACTTCTGGTGCCGCTCTGTCTGGACATCCACTTAAAGTATCTTATTCAAACCCAAATGTTGCCATTGTGTGTGCCTAGATCTGGACTGCCTCATTAGTATGTAGAACGTTCTGCCATTATCACCTTTGGTTGGAGATCTTCCACCTGGCCAGAAACTGGTTTTTCTGCTTGCAAAATGCTAATGAGTGTTTGCAGGCTGTTTGCCTTGGCTAAACTGTTTTTCCCTACAGTCTTAGCGATTCTCCATTTTGTTTGGTTCAGTGTCCATTTTAGGTGGCTACAGTGGCTACAGTGTGTCTGGCGAAGAAAGCCCCAGCCTCTAACCCTCCCACGGAGGTCCCGGAGTTCCCTGAATTCACAGGCCTGCAGGCCCCGAAATGCTGCAGTCTGTATGCCGACTCCGCCACCACCCGACATGTGCGACTCATGGGGGTGGCCATCTTGGCAATCCTGCTTCATGCGGCCGGCAATGTGTGACTCATGGGGGCAGCCATCTTGGCAATCCTCCTCCATGCGGCTGGCCATGTGGGACTCATGGGGGCGGCCATCTTGGAATCCATCCCCTTCAAACTCTGAAACTCACCTCGTCGACTATGAACTCAGAGGGCAGTCATCACGAGGGCACTCCAGCACAGCTGATCGAGTCGCCGACTACCCGCAACTCAGCGCAGTCACTCTGGACCAATCGCGCCTGAAGCATCTGCGAAATTCGATGACAGAGGTCCAGATCAACGGGTACAGCACGCCATGCCTTTTCGACTCCGGGAGTACTGAGAGCTTCATACACCCAGATCTGGTAAGATGCTGTTCGCTCCCCGTTTTCCCCATGCGGCAAACTATCTCTCTCGCTTCAGGCTCCCACTCTGTCCAGATCCAGAGGCGCACCGCCACGACACTCACAATCCGAGGCGCTAGCTATGCAAAATTTCAACTCTACGTCTTGCCCGAACTCTGCGGGCCACTCTTATTAGGCCTAGATTTTCAATGTAAACTTAAGAGCCTCACCCTCAGCTTCGGCGGGCCCCTGCCCCCACTCACTATCTGCAGCCTCGCCACGCTGCGAATCTCCCCCCCTCCCCTCTTTGCCAATCTCACAAAGGACTGTAGACCCATAGCCACTCGTAGCAGGCGGTACAGCCTGCAGGATAGGGTGTTCATCAGAGCAGAGGTCCGAAGGCTTCTCAGTGAGGGGATCATAGAGGCCAGCAACAGTCCCTGGAGCGCTCAGGTTGTGGTCGTGAAGACCGGGGAAAAATTCAGTATGGTTGCCGACTATAGTCAGACCATAAATAGATTTACGCTCCTTGACGCGTATCCCCTCCCCACGATTGCAGACATGGTAAATCAGATCGCCCAGTATCGGCTCTTCTCCACGGTGGATCTGAAGTCTGCATACCACCAGCTCCCAATCCGCCCGGAGGACCGCCACTACACGGCATTCGAGGCCGATGGCCGCCTCTTCCATTTCCTCCGGGTCCCCTTCGGCGTCACTAACGGGGTTTCGGTGTTCCAACGAGCAATGGACCGAATGGTGGACCAATACGGGCTGCGGGCCACGTTCCCGTACTTGGACAATGTCACCATCTGCGGCTATGACCAGCAGGACCACGACGCCAACCACTACCATTTCTCCAGACGGCTCAGAAATTAAACCTCACTTATAACAAGGAGAAATGCGTTTTCCGCACAACCAGACTAGCCATCCTCGGCTATGTCATGGAAAGCGGAGTCCTGGGCCCAGACCCGGACTGTATGCGCCCCCTCTTAGAACTCCCCCTCTCTCATTGTCCCTAGGCCCTCAAACGGTGCTTGGGTTTCTTTTCCTACTACGCCTCGTGGGTCCCTCAATATGCGGACAAAGCCCGCCCACTCTTTAAGGCCACACTATTTCCCCTGTCAGCCGAGGCGCGCCAGGCCTTCAACCGCATCAAGGAGGACATCGCCAAGGCGGCCATGCGGGCGGTGGATGAATCCACTCCATTTCAGGTAGAGAGCGACGCCTCAGAGGTAGCTCTAGCAGCCACCTTAAATCAGGCAGGAAGGTCAGTTGCATTTTCCTCCCGAACCCTCTCCGCTTCGAAACTTCGACACTCCTCGGTCGAAAAAGAAGCACAAGCCATTGTGGAGGCTATTCGTTACTGGAGGCACTACCTCGCAGGTAGGAGGTTCACCCTCATCACCGACCAACGATCGGTTGCCTTTATGTTTGACAACTCGCAAAGGGGCAAAATTAAAAATGATAAAATCCTGCGGTGGAGGATCGAACTCTCCACCTATAGCTACAATATTAAGTATCGACCGGCGAAGCTCAATGAGCCCCCAGGTGCCCTATCCCGCGGGACATGCGCCAGCGCGCAGATCGACCGCCTGAAAGTCATCCACAATGACCTCTGCCACCCGGGGTCACCCGGCTCACCGAGGAGGTAAAAGCCGTCACCAGAGACTGCCCGATCTGTGTGGAGTGCAAACCGCACTTCTATAGACCAGACAGGGCCCACCTGGTCAAGGCTTCGCGATCGATTTCAAAGGGCCACTCCCCTCAACTAACAGGAACGTTTACTTCTTAAACGTCGTAGATCAGTTCTCTCGCTTCCCATTTGCTATCCCGTGCCCCGATATGACCTCCCACACAGTCATTAGGGCCCTGCATAGTATCTTCACCCTGTTTGGTTTCCCCAGCTACATGCACAGCGACCAGGGTTCGTCCTTCATGAGCGACGAGCTGCGTCAGTACCTGCTCGACAAGGGCATTTCCTCGAGCAGGACTACCAGCTACAACCCCAGGGGAAACGGACAGGTGGAGAGGGAGAATGCGACGGTCTGGAAGACCGTCCTACTGACCCTCCGGTCCAGGAATCTCCAAGTCTCCCATTGGCAGGAGGTCCTCCCAGACTGTCCCCACGCTATTAGGTCCCTCTTATGCACAGCGACCAATTAGACCCCTCACGAGAGGCCCTGTACTCCTGAGGAAGCACGTCAGGGCACACAAAACCGACCCCCTTGTTGAGAATGTGCGCCTGCTTCACTCCAACCCCCAGTACGCCTTTGTCGAGTTCCCTGACGGCCGTCAGGACACCGTATCCCTCCGGGACCTTGCACCCGCTGGATCCAGCATCCCCTCTATCACTACAGATGCACCCCTCACCCTACACCCCATCCTGCCGCCCCTTCGGGCTCCCGAGCCCACTAGCTCGCTGCATCGGTTCCGCACAACCCAGCCGCCCCCTCGTTGTCCCAAGCCCACTGAGCCCACTAGCTCGCTCCACCTGTTCCGCGCGCCCGCACTGGCTAACCCCCAGCGCCCCCAGTCCCCAGTCGAACCAGACAGGTATGGAGCTCGGACGAGATCTTCCCTGGAGTCCGCCATCGTACCCCAACCCACAACACCCGTCCAGCCACCGCAAGAGGCTGCAAACCCGGTGCTCCGCAGATCGCAGTGGACAGTCCGACCACCGGACAGACTCAATTTATGAACCATCACCCCCGCCGGACTTGATTTTTTTGTAAGGGGTGAACTGGCTCGCCCATTGCCCTGTCTGCCTCTGGTCTCCGTTTGTTCTCCCGACTCTGTTGGGTGGTTCCCCCCACCCCCTGCCTGGCGCCTTCCCCCCTGTTGGGGGTGCGCTGCGGCCCTGCTTTGTTGCATACCCCCGGCGCTAGCTTTCCTGCTGGTATGGTGGCCCCCCTCTCGGGAGTTACTGTCTCGCTTCTCCCCTTCCTGGCCTCTGCGGTTTTCTGCCCGCTCTTCCCCCATCCTACCCAGCACTCCTCTTTCTTGCTCTCCCTTCTCAGCTACTGTCATTCCCTCGTGCTGGGGCCTGGCCTCCAACCTGGAGCGGTCCCTCGGGCAGTGGTTTGCTCTTTGTTCAGGGTGCTCTTACCGTGGCGGGGGGGCCTGGCATTGCCTCACCCCTCCCTACCCCCCCCCCCCCCCGTCCCCCCCCCCGTCGGCGTGTGGTTGCCCCTTGCCAGGGGCCCCCCTTCTCTACCTTCGCTGGTGGTTTTCCAGCCCATGTTCCTCGACAAACATGTTTGCTTCAGCGGGGGCTGTAAAGAAGTATTCTCTTTCTTGGTATGTGACCCAGAGTTTCGCTGGGTAAAGCATACCAAAATGCACGTTGCTCTTGTGAAGTGCTGCTTTCACTCTATTGAATTCTGCCCGTCTCCTGGCTAGATCTGCCTCAATGTCCTCGTAAATTCTAATGGAGTGTCCTTCCCATTTGCAGGCTCTATTTTTCCTGGCCCAGTGCAGGATTGTCTCCCTATCCTGGTACCGGTGCAGTTTAGCTATAACTGCTCTTGGGTGTTCCCCTGCCTTGGGCTTCGGGCGCAGCGACCTATGTGCTCTGTCCATTTCTGGTGGCTTAGGAAAGGTTTTCCTCCCCACTAAGTTGCCCAGCATCTCGGCCACGTATGTCGTGGGGTTTCTACACTTGATCCCCTCTGGCAGGCCCACTATCCTGATATTTTGCCTTCTCGAGCGGTTTTCCTGGTCGTCAACTCCGCCCTTCAGGCTCCCCTGTGTTGTGCCCAGTCTCGTCACCTCCCTCTCCAGGACTGTGATCCGGTCGCTCATGTCAGTCGCTGCTTTCTCCAGCTCCTTAATGGTCGCCTCATGGGCTTCCAGTTTCTCCCCTTGGGCATCCAATTTCTCCTCTGCTCTGGCCAGGGCCTGCTGCACCTCCGTCAGGGCCTTCGCCATTGCTGCCTGCACTGCGGCCTCTATGTCTGCCCTCGCCTCTGCCTTGTTTACCAGCTGATGCTCCCTCAGCGCCTCGGTAAAGGCTGCCTTCCAGTTCCCGCTCCCTGTCCAGCTCTTTTTGATGCGGCGATACTTCCTTTCTGCCACTTTGTGGTTCTGATTAGCTCGTCTGAACTGGCTCGCCCATTGCCCCGTCTGTCTCTGGTGCCCCTTCTCCCTCTGCTTTGGCTCCCTTCTGGCTTTTTTTCTCCCCCTTCCCTTTCTTCTTTTCTTTTCCCCTTGTTTTTTCTTTTTCCTCCCTTTTCCGCCCCCTATTTTTTTTTTTTTGTTTCTTCACTTTTTCTCCTCTCCTCCCTTCTCTCCTTTACAACTTTATTTTTCCTCTTTTATAAAATTCTTCTCAGGTGGCTTGTTTTGGGTGGGGGGAAAAAAAGTGCAAAAAGAAAGTAAAATTAAATTTTTTTTCCCCTCCCCTCTCTTTAAAAGTTTTCTTTTCAGAGTTTTGTTTTTGCAATAGTTCTTTTTTCCTACCTTTTCCCTCACTCACCCAGGGTCGAGAGAGAGAGAGAGAGAGAGAGAGAGGCCTCTTTGTTCATGCCTCATGGTGGTCACCGCCGGTTTGGGGTGGGGGGGGGGGGGGGGGTCGGTTGGTCCCTGCTTCTGTTCCCGCTGCTGTCCCCGCTGCTTGGTCCAGGACGACGCTTGTCGCACCCTGCGCTCTCCTGTTGGGGGGGGGGGGGGGGGGGGGGGGGGGGGGGGGGGCGTTGGTCGCTCCTCCGTTCCTTCCTCTCTGCAGATTTGGCCCCACTTCGGTCCAGGCCGTGGCTCCGATCCTGCCCTGCGCTCTGGTGCCGTGGGGGGCGGGGGCTGCTGCTGCTGCTTCTGCCGGATCGCTCCGCTCCCGAGGGCCCAGTTCCCCTGCTCCCGATTTCGCGGGACTTTGAATTTTTTTTTTCGCTTCCCCCTGTTGCGGAGACCCCCTGAGAAAAGCCCCGACTTCATTGACCTGTGGGAGCCCCTTTTTTTGCTACCGCTCCGCTCGCGAACCGGAAGTCTTCCCTCAATAAGTCACAATTTTAAAAGATATGGGAGCTTGTCAATCTTTAATGGTAAGAGATGAGGAGTTTTGTAGTTTGGGTAGAATGTTGCCAGGAAAGGTGGTAATATGTGGAATTCAGGGTGAGTGGAGTAGTGTTCAATTATATAAGGTAAGGTTGGAAAGTCCAATGAAGAATGGTGAAGTGGTAGAAACTAACTTGTCCAGGAATACAGTTTATCTTGGGCAATAATATAGCTGGATCGCAAGTGGGAGTGACCCCTACTGTGGTTGATAAGCCAGTGGAAAATTACACAACTGAAGTGTTGAAGGACGAATATCCTGGGATTTTTCCAGATTGTGTAGTAACAAGTTTGCAAAGTCACAGGTCACAAGAGGAGAAATCAAAGAGTAAAGATGAAGTGAAGAACAAGAACAGTTGGAGGGTGAGGCAGATACTTTTAGTTCAGGAAAATTGGCAGAGTTACAACGAGTGGCAGCACGGTAGCATGGTGGTTAGCATAAATGCTTCACAGCTCCAAGGTCCCAGGTTCGATTCCCGGCTGGGTCACTGTCTGTGCGGAGTCTGCACGTCCTCCCCGTGTGTGCGTGGGTTTCCTCCGGGTGCTCCGGTTTCCTCCCACAGTCCAAAGATGTGCGGGTTAGGTGGATTGGCTATGCTAAATTGCCCTTAGTGTCCTAAAAAATATAAGGTTAATGGGGTTGGGGTTGTTGGGTTACTGGTATAGGGTGGATACGTTGACTTGAGTAGGGTGATAATTGCTCGGCACAACATCGAGGGCCGAAGGGCCTGTTCTAGAACATAGAACAGTACAGCACAGAACAGGCCCTACGGCCCTCAATGTTGTGCCGAGCCATGATCACCCTACTCAAACCCACGTATCCACCCTATACCCATAACCCAACAACCCCCCCCTTAACCTTACTTTTATTAGGACACTACAGGCAATTTAGCATGGCCAATCCACCTAACCCGCACATCTTTGGACTGTGGGAGGAAACCGGAGCACCCGGAGGAAACCCACGCACACAGGGGGAGGACGTGCAGACTCCACACAGACAGTGACCCAGCCGGGAATCGAACCTGGGACCCTGGAGCTGTGAAGCGTTTATGCTAACCACCATGCTACCCTGCTGCCCCCCTGTGCTGTACTTCTAAAAAAAAAGAGATTGAAATAAAACGGATGTATCAGAAAGCATACACGGAAGAGGAATCTGAGTTTATACCAGAGTGTTTTTACTGTAAAAGTGATGTCTTGATTAGAAAATGGATTATTTACATATGCAGGCGGATGAAAAGTGGGCAGATGTTCATCAAGTAGTATTGCCGGTAGGTTATTGAAAGGAGGTGTTGCGAGTTGCACATGAAGTACCATTGGGAGGTCATTTGGGAATAAGGAAAACTCAAGCCAAAATCCAGAAACATTTTTATTGGCCTGGACTACATAAAGATGTAATTTAATTTTGTCAATCATGTCACACATGTCAAGTGATAGGGAAACCTCAAGCAGTGATAAAACCAGTGTGTTTAATACCCATTCCAGCATTTTAGGAACCTTTTACAAGGGTCCTAATTGATTGCGTAGGACCGCTTCCTAAAATGAAAAGTGGGAATCAATATCTTTTGACTATAATGGATGTGTCTACTAGGTTTCCAGAGGCCATTCCAGTACGTAATATTACAGCTAAAAAGATTGTGGAGGAATTACTTGAATTCTTTACTATATATGGACTACCCACAGAAATACAATTGGATCAAGGATCGAATTTTGCCTCAAAGTTATTCAAAGAAGTTATGGATACACCATATATACCATCCAGAATTGCAGGGAGCGTTAGAAAGGTGGCATCAGACATTAAAGACAATGTTGAGGGCTTATTGTCACGATTCTCCAGAGGATTGGGATAAAGGAATTCCATTCGTACTGTTTGCAATTAGGGATGCACCTAATGAATCAACCAAATTCAGTCCTTTTGAACTAATTTTTGGTCATGAGGTAAGAGGACCACTTAAATTCATTGAGGAAAAATTAGTGAGTGAGAAATCAGAAATTACATTATTGGATTACGTGTCAGATTTTAGGGAATGATTAAATAGAGCAAGTGAATTGTTAGACAACATTTAAAAGTTGCACAAAATGGGATGAAACGGATAGCGGATAAGAAATCCAAAGTTCATAGTTTTGCCAGTGGAGATAAAGTTTTAGTGTTGTTACCAGTGGTAGGTGAACCTTTAAAAGTTAGATTTCGTAGACCTTATCAGTTTGAAAGGAAATTAAATGAGATGAATTATGTGGTTAAAACACCAGATAGAAAGAAGACATACCGAGTGTGTCATGTGAATATGCTTAAAAGGTACTTTCAAAGGGAAGGAGAGAAAAAGGAGGAGGTTTTAATAATTCTAATTCAAAGTGATGAACCAAATCCAGATGACTGAATTTGACATACCTCAAATTGAATTGAAAAATGAGGATGTTCTTAGAAATTGGGAGAAATTGCTGAGTTACTTTCCAGAGGAAAACAAACTGACCTGAAAGATTTATTGATATCACGTGGGCACATTTTGTAAGAGATAAACTGGGAAGTACTAAAATGGCCATACATGATGTAGATGTGGGAAATTCTGTCCCAATCATACAACATTCATACAGACTTAACCCTGTAAAATTGGCACTCGTCAACAAAGTAATTGAGAGTATGCTTAAAAATGGCATAATTGAAGTGGGCTTCAGCCAATGGAGTTCACCCATAGTGATGGTACCTAAACCAGATGGTACCCAACGGTTGTGTGTGGACTATAGAAAGGTTAATGCAGTTACAAGAATGGACTCTTATCCTATTCCACGTTTGGAGGATTGCATTGAGAAAGTGGGACAATCCGCTTTTATTTCAAAACTGGATTTACTTAAAGATTACTGACAGGTACCTTTATCTGAAAGGGCAAAGGAGATTTCAGCTTTTGTGACTCCAGATGGTATATACCAATTCAAAGTTATGCCATTTGGCATGAAAAACACCCCAGCTACATTTCAATGGTTAACTAACAAAGTTGTCAAGAGCTCCCGCTGGTGGCCGTGAGTCGCGGCCATTTCGGTGAAATCCCCGAGTTTCGACACACCCCCCGACTACCGTCGGCCTTTGGGGCCGTCGCGAGCAGCCAGCGGGGCCAGTTTAAAAACCGGTGAAGACCCCAGTGCGGGTGTTGTGGCGGCGGGGGCTGAGGTCCTGGGCCCAGCACGGCGGCGGGGGCTGAGGTCCTGGGCCCAGCGCGGCGGCGGGGGCTGAGGTCCGGGGCCCAGCACGGCGGCGGGGCCAGAGCAGCGGGGGCGGAGCTACGAGGAGGCCGAGGAGGCAGGCCCGAGTTCAGGACACCATGTAAGAGCGGTGTCCCACAACGGATGGCTCCCACCTAGGAGGAAGAAAGAAGGCTGGAACCTGGTCCCAGGGGAGGTCTGGATGAGTGCAGAGGGGAAAGGAAGAGAGCTGGAAGATTTAAAGAAATTTAAAGAGGTTTGGTGAAGTTTTTTTTTCCCCTCCCCTTTGTCTTTAAAAAAAAGAATAATTCAGATTGATGAAGGACAGAAGGGTGAAGGGAGAGAGAGGAGAAGAGAAAGAAAGTGAAAAACAATAAGCTGCTAAAGGATGCGAAATGCAGTGTCGAAGAAAAGAGGGAACGCGGGGTCGCCGCTGAAGGAGAAGACGAATAAAAGTGGTGATAGGATGGCGGAAGCCGAACTGCAAAGCGGGGCCGCACTATTTACGGTGGAGAAGATGACCGAGGTTAATGCTGGGGAGCTGGAAAAACAGTTTGTGAGGAACATGGAGTCCTGGAAAAAGGAGACAGCGGCCGCATTGAAGTTGCTGGTAGAGGAGGCAATCGCCCCGATAATTACCCCTTTGAAGGTGGCGGTGGCAGAGGCATTGGTGAGGTGAGAGAGCAGAGCGAGAAGATGAAAGAAGTGGAGGAAGCCATGTTACGACACAGAGACCAGGTCACCTCGATGGGAGATGAGGTGCGGAGGGCTGTGGAGATTAATAGAGGTCTCCGAGCAAAGCTGGAAGACTTGGAAAACCGCTCAAGGCGGCATAATTTGAGAATTGTGGGCTTGCCCGAAGGGACAGAGGGCCCAAGGCCAACACAATACTTCGCTAAGAAGTTGGCGGAGCTGATGGGGGAGGGTGAGAGCCCCTCCCAGTACGAGCTAGACCGAGCCCATCGGTCATTCAGGCCGAAGCCCAAAGTGAACGAGCCGCCAAGGGCAGTAATTATCTGCTTCCATAATTTTGCATGAAGGAGAAGGTGTTATAATGGGCGAAGCAGAAGCGGGAGATACTATGGGATGGTACTTCGGTCCGGATCTACCAGGACTTTTTTATTTAAAATAATTTTTATTGGAATTTTTTGAAAAATATATATCAACAAAACAATAAGAACAATAACAATGATAATAATAAACACCCCCCCAGCACCCGTAACAACGCATATAACAAACCCCCCCACCCCCCCACAACCCCAATAAACAACAAAATAAATTAACAATAAACAAATTAACTTAAACACTATCCCCCTAAACCTCCCCCCCCCCCCCCCCCCGCCCTTTCCCCCTGGGTTGCTGCTGCTGCTGACCTAGTACCTCATCATTGAGCCAGAAAGTCAAGGAAAGGCTGCCACCTCCTAAAGAACCCTTGTACCGACCCCCTCAGGGCGAACTTGACCCTTTCCAACGTAATGAATCCCGCCATGTCATTAATCCAGGCCTCCACACTCGGAGGTCTCGCATCTTTCCACTGCAGCAAGATCCTCCGCCGGGCTACTAGGGACGCAAAGGCCAAGACATCGGCCTCTTTCGCCTACAGCACTCCCGGCTCCATCCCAACCCCAAATATCGCGAGTCCCCAGCCTGGTTTGACCCTGGATCCCACCACCCTCGACACCGTCCCCGCCACCCCCTTCCAGAACTCCTCCAGTGCCGGGCATGCCCAGAACATATGGGCATGGTCCGCTGGACTCCCCGAACACCTGACGCACCTGTCTTCGCCCCCAAGGAACCTACTCATCCTCGTCCCAGTCATGTGGGCCCGGTGCAGCACCTTAAACTGAATGAGACTAAGCCTCGCACATAAAGAGGAGGAGTTCACCCTCTCCAGGACATCCGCCCATGTCCCCTCCTCAATCTGCTCCCCCAGCTCCACCTCACACTTCGCCTTCAGCTCATCTACCGACACCTCCCCCACCTCCTGCATCACCTAGTAGATGTCAGACACCTTCCCATCCCCGACCCACACCCCCGAAAGCACCCTATCCCTTACCCCCCATGGGGGCAGCAAAGGGAATCCCTCCACCTGCCGCCTAGCAAACGGCTTGACGTGACGGTACCTGACCATATTCCCCGGGGGAGCTCAAACTTCTCCTCCAGTTCACCAAGGCTCGCGAACCTCCCGTCAACTCCTCCTCCCAACTTCCTAATGCCCGCCCTGTGCCACCCCAGGAACCCGCCATCCATGTTCCCTGGGACAAACCGGTGGTTCCCCCGCAGCGGGGCCTCCACCGAGACCCCTCATCCCTCCTGTGTCGCCTCCACTTCCCCAAATTTTGAGGGTAGCCGCCACCACCAGGCTCGTAGTGTACCTCGTTGGAGGGAGCGGCAGCAGCGCCGTTACCAGTGCCTACAGGCTCGTGTCTCCACAGGACGCCATCTCCATCCGTTTCCATGCTGCCCCCACCTCATCCATTACCCACTTACGTACCATCAAGACGTTAGACGCCCAATAGTACCCAGACAGGTTGGGCAGCGCCAGTCCCCCTCTATCCCTGCCCCACTCCAAAAAGATCCTCCTTACGCTCGGAGTCCTGTGCGCCCAAACAAATCCAAGAATGCTGCTGTTTACCCTCCTAAAAATGGCCCCCGGAACAAAAATGGGGAGGCACTGAAACAAAAACAAAATCCTCGGGAGCACCGTCATTTTAACGGACTGTACTCTACCCGCCAACGACAACGACAGCATGTCCCACCTTTTAAATTCCTCCTCCATTTGCTCCACCAACCTAGTAAAATTGAGCTTGTGCAGAGTCCCCCAGCTCCTAGCCACCTGAACCCCCAGGTACCTAAAACTCCTCACGGCCCTCTTTAGCGGGAACCTACCAATCCCCTCCTCCTGATCACCCGGGCGTACGACAAACAGCTCACTCCTGCCCAGGTTCAATTTATATCCCGAGAAATTCCCGAACTCAGCAAGAATCTCCATCACCTCCGGCATTCCCCCCACCGGGTCTGCTACATACAACAGCAAGTCGTCCGCATACAGCGACACTCAGTGCTCCTCCCCACCCCGCACCAAACCCCTCCACCTCCTCGACTCCCTGAGAGCCATGGCAAGAGGCTCTATTGCCAGCGCAAAAAGCAAGGGGGACAGGAGGCAGCCCTGCCTCGTCCCACGGTGGAGCCTGAAGTACTCGGACCTCCTCCCATTTGTCACTACACTCGCCATCGGGGCCTCGTACAGCAACCTCACCCATTTAATGAACCCCACCCCAAACCCGAACCTCTCTAACACCTCCCACAAGTACCCCCACTCAACCCTGTCAAAGGCCTTCTCCGCATTTAATGCCATCACAATCTCCGCCTCTCCTTCTGCTGCCGGCATCATTATCACATTTAGCAGCCTTCGCACGTTGGTGTTCAGCTGCCTCCCCTTCACAAAACCCGTCTGATCTTCATGTACCACCCCCGGCACCCAGTCCTCTATTCTAGTGGCCGAGATCTTCGCCAGCAACTTGGCGTCTACATTCAGCAGTGAAATCGGCCTGTATGATCCACACTGCAAGGGGTCCTTATCACGCTTCAGGATCAGGGAGATTAGCGCCCGAGACATTGTCGGGGGCAGAACACCCCCCTCCCATGCCTCGTTGAAGGTCCTAACCAACAGGGGGCCCAGCAGGTCCGCATATTTCTTATAAAATTCAACCGGGAACCCATCCGGTCCCGGCGCCTTCCCCGACTGCATGTGGCCAATCCTACTGACCAGCTCCTCCAACTTGATCGGCGCCCCCAGTCCCTCCAACTGCTCCTCCTGTACCCTTGGAAATCGGAGCCTGTCCAAAAAACTCTCCATTCCCCCTCCCATCACCGGCGGCTCCGACCGGTACAGTCCCTATAGAAGTCCCTAAAGACCTCATTGACCTCTGCCCCCTGCCGCACCACTCTCCCATCTCTATCCTTCACTCCACCAATCTCCCTAGCCGCGTCCCGCTTATGAAGCTGGTGCGCCAGCATCCTGCTCGCCTTCTCTCCATACTCATGGACCGCTCCCTGCTCCTTCCTCCACTGTGTATCCGCCTTTCTGGTGGTCAATAAATCAAACTTGGCCTGCAAGCTACGCCGCTCCCCCAGCAATCCCTCCTCCGGGGCCTCTGCGTACCTCCTATCCACACTCAACAGCTCCTCCACCAGTCTCTCCCTCTCCCTCCTCTCTCCCCTCTCCCCCCTCTCCCTATGGGCTCGGATGGAGATCAGCTCCCCCCTAATCACTGCCTTCAGAGCCTCCCACACCATCCCCACCTGGACCTCCCCAGTATCATTGACCTCGGGGTACCTCTCGATACATCCCTGAACCCTCCTACACACCTCCTCATCAGCCAACAACCCCACGTCCAGACGCCAAAGCGGGCGCTGGTCCCGCACCTCCCCCATCTCCAGATCCACCCAATGCGGAGCATGGTCCGAAATCACAATAGCCGAATACACGGCCTCCTCCACCCTCGGGACCAGTCCCCTGCTCAAAACAAATAAATCAATGTGGGAATAAACCCTGTGCACATGGGAGAAAAAAAGAGTACTCCCGAGCCCTCAGGCTCCCGAACCTCCAGGGATCCACTCCTGCCATCTGGTCCATAAACCCCCTCAACACCTTGGCCGCCGCCGGCCTCCTGCCTGTCCTAGAACTAGAACGATCCAGTAGGGGATCCAGCACCGTATTGAAGTCCCCCCCCATGATCAAGTCCCCCACCTCCAGGCCAGGAACGCGGCCCAACATACGCCTCATGAAACCAGCATCATCCCAATTTGGGGTGTACACATTAACCAACACCACCCTCTCCGCCTGCAGCTTACTGCTCACCATCACATATCTGCCGCCACTATCAGCCACAACCTCAGACGCCTCAAACGCCACCCTCTTCCCCACCAGGAACGCCACCCCCCGGTTCTTCGAGTCGAGCCCTGAGTGGAAAACTTGCCCCACCCACCCCTTGCTCAGACGGACCTGGTCCGCCACCTTCAGGTGGGTCTCCTGGAGCATGGCCACGTCCGCCTTCAGCCCCTTCAGATGCGAAAACACCCGGGCCCGCTTAACCGGCCCATTCAACCCCCTCACGTTCCACGTAATCAGCCGGATCAGGGGGTACCCCGCCCCCCTCCCCCGTCGACTAGCCATAGCCCATCGACTGCTCGCCCCTGGCCATCACCCATTCGGCCCGCTTCCCACGGCGATAGAACCTCACCCCGACCCCCCCCGACCCGCACCAACTCCTCCCTGGCCAATCCACCCCCCCCCCTCCCCCCCAAGGCTAGGACCCCTCCTAGCTGCGACTCTCCCTCCACTGTACTCCCGTGTGCCAGCTGCCTTCTGCTGACCCCGGCAGCTCCCGCTCTAACTCCAACCCCTCTCGATATGAGGTCCCCCCTCCTCCCCTGCATCAGCTCCTGGGCACCGCTCCAGCGTGGGAAACCCGGTCTAACAACCACGCCCGTCGCCACCAGCTCCACCCCCTCATCCCGCAGCACGGGAAACCAGAGAAAAGCCCACGCTTTCACACTGCCCCACCCCACCAACGCAGCTCCCAAACCGCAGTCCCAACCCAACCACTATCTCTGTACAAACAAAGACACAGATCAACCACAAACCCCAGGACCCCGCTTAGAACACAAAACCATAACCCACATCGTCCGAAAGCGAGAGAAAAAACAGAAACAAACAGAATAACCCGCTACAGCATAAACAATGATATATGAATAAAAAAACTCCCACAGCCCCCAATCTCTAGTTCGAGTCCAGCTTTTCAGCCTGCACAAAGGCCCACGCTTCCTCCGGGGACTCAAAGTAGTGATGCCGATTGATGTGCCATCAATTGCACGAGAGACGAGTTGCTTTACAAAAGTTAGGCTTTAATAAACTAGAACTTAGCCCTGCGGTTGTCTACAATAAAATGGACGACCGATGGGCGTTTGACTATTTATATCTCGGCAAGGAGGCGTGGTTAACTCAGCCTCTCGACCGATTGGTCGAGAGGCACATGACCGACCAGGGCCAATGGTAAGCCGGTGTTCTGCCCCAATGGCAGACAGGTATGCAAATCATATCACCACATTCACCCCTTGCGGAGAAAGAAGCCGGGGGGGGAGGTATCAACGAGAGCCGGGGTGGGGGGTGGGGGGGTGGGGGGGGAGAGAACTGGTGATATGAGTAGCAGCCGGGAGGACACAAATTTTCTCTCCTTTGTTTTATCGAATTTGGGGGCTTCCCACTGGCCCAGACAATAAGCAATATTACACAAAGTCCATGGAGTTGTCGAAATTTAGATCGATTCGATCAGTCTTTTTGTGGCCCGTGATGTTCTGGCAGACCGCCGCAGTGGAGGAGGTGACGTCAGGTCGGCCGATGGTGGTGGTTCCGCTGACGTCCTGGAGTCCGGGAGCGATTGTCCTTGAATGGTCTCCGTCACCCGAGCTGGCGGTGGAGACGCCAAGGATGGGGAAGGGGTGACCTGGGTGGGGCGCTGGGGGGAAAAAAACAGGGGGGGGTCTGTGGTGGAGGGGGGGAAGGCCGCACGCCGGCGGGTGCCAGGTCCCGGAGGGAAACCGTGTCCTGTCGACCGTCGGGGTATACTGCGGGTTAGCGTGGAGTAACTGGACTTGTTCCACCAACGGGTCGGACGTGTGCACCCTCACATGCTTCCGGAGCAAGTTGGGTCCGGGGGTGACTAGCCACGTCGGGAGAGGGGATCCGGAGGATGACTTCTGTGGCAGGGTGAACGAAGCTTTCCGTGCTCCCGGAGTCCAGCAGGCAGCCCGTCTTGTGGCCGTTGAGGTAGATGAGCGTCGTCGTTTTGGCGAGCGTGCGTGGACGTGACTGGTCGAGCTGGCTGGCCACAAGCCGTGGAGAAAATCCGTATTCGTCATCGTCGTCCGGGTAGATGCTGGAAGAACCTTGCGTGCCAGTCCCGGAAGGTGGTGGCCAGGATCCGCACGTGGAGTTGGGATCCCAAGATGGCAGCGCCCAGGACCTGCACGTGGAGGCGATTAAATAGAGCAGGTGAATTGGCTAGACAACATTTAAAAGTTTCGCAAAATGTGATAAAACGGGTAGCGGACAAGAAATCCAAAGTTCGTAGTTTTGCCAGTGGACATAAACTTTTAGTGTTGTTACCAGTGGTAGGTGAACCTTTAAAAACTAGGTTTTGTGGACCTTATCAGATTGAAAGCAAAAATTAAGTGAGGTGAATTATGTGGTAAAAACACCAGATAGAAGGAAGACTCACCGAGTGTGTCATGTGAATATGCTTAAAAGGTACTTTGCAAGGGAACGACAGGAAAAGGAGGTTTTAATAACTCATATTAAATTGTAAAACGAGGATGTTCTTAAAAATTGGGATAAATTGTTGAGTTACATTCCAGAGGAAAAACGGACTGACCTGAAAGAATTATTGATATCACGTGGGCAGGTTTGTGGCGATAAACTGGGAAGTACTAAAATGCCTTACATGATATAGATGTGGGAAATGCTGTTCCAATCAAACAACATCCATATAGACTTGAACCTTTAAAATTGGCACAGGTTAACAAAGAGATTGAGAGTATGCTTAAAAATGGCATAATTGAAGTGGGTTGCAGCCAATGGAGCTCACCCATAGTGATGGTACCAAAACCAGACGGTACCCAACGGTTGTGTGTGGACTATAGAAAGGTTAATTCAGTTACAAGAACGGACTCATCCTATCCCACGTTTGGAGAATTGGATTGCATTGAGAAAGTGGGACAATCAGCTTTTATTTCCAAATTGGATTTACTTAAAGGTTACTGGCAGGTACTTTTATCCGAAAGGGCGAAGGAGATTTCAGCTTTTGTGACTCCAGATGGTATATACCAATTCAAAGTTATGCCATTTGGCATGAAAAATGCCCCAGCCACATTTCAACGGTTAACTAACAAAGTTGTTTCAGGATTACCCAATTGTGCGGTATACATTGACGATCTGGTAATTTTCAGCCAGACATGGAAAGAACATTTAAAACATCTGATGGAGTTATTCGATCGACTTCAGGAGGCGGGTTTGGTGATCAACCTCGCCAAAAGTAAATTTGGAAAAGCACAAGACACTTTCCATGGCCATACAATCGGACAGGGTTGAACGGTCACACAGGATGTGAAGACAACAGCTATTGAGGAGTTTCTGATAGACTCAAGACAAGGGGAAATAATGTGATTTCTTAGCATGAGTGGATTTGATCGAAGATTTGTGCAAAAGCTTTGTAGCGTGGTTGCTCCACTGATGGACTTGCTGAAGAAATGTTGGAAATTTCAGTGTACAGCGGATTTTCAACAGGCATTTGACTGCCTGATAATCAATGCTCCTGTGTTGGAGAATTAGAAGGGACTCTGTCATCAGATTGAACTAAAGTATCTGACTTTAACGAGACATGCCGAGGCATAGAGAAATGGACAGATTGTGCAGTGACCTTCTTGTTCAAAGAGACTGTCAATCGAGACGTATTTCAGTTGGAGGAAGAAGAATTTTTAAAATATGGACTGCATTATTATACCTGTTTTCATGTGTTGTTTTTTGAAACGAAAAAGTATATTTACTGTGTGCATTTCTTTAACAATAGTGAAAAGGTGAAAAATGAAACCATCTTGAATTTGATGGTTTATTTTTTTTTCTTGGGGGGAGGTGTCATGTGAGAGTACCTTTAATAAATGGGTGTTTATCAGTGATGTCAGAGTGTGTGTGGAGCTTGGCTGTCTGTCAGCTTTTTACTTTTGTTTTTGGCTGTTTGCTGCAGGGTATGTTTTTGGTTTTGTTTTCAGTGTTGGAGCTGAAGCCAGACAAAGCAGGTGTACTGTTGATCTCTCTGCCATGAAAATACTATCGCTTGATCATTTGGTGAATTCAGAATTATAAATGTTCCCAGTAGTGAATGTAAACCTAATGTGCTTCTGTTAAAAGGTGTTTCGTAACACACTGGGCTAAATCGCTGGCTTTTAAAGCAGACCAAGCAGGCCAGCAGCACGGTTCAATTCCCGTACCAGCCTCCCCGGACAGGCGCCGGAATGTGGCGACTAGGGGCTTTTCACAGTAACTTCATTGAAGCCTACTCGTGACAATAAGCGATTTTCTTTTTATTTTTCATTTCATTCTTGTTTACATAATCACCTCTCAGTTAAACTGAATACATTATTGTGCCAACAGTCTTCATGGTTTACTGCTTACATTTATTCAGTTCCAGGGATCTCATTCTTCAGTATTCAGGTTTCAATTGAATAACTTATACAGGAACCTTTGGCAATGGTGTGATGTTTGCTGCTTCGCAGCTTTCTGAAGTGTAAGATTGACCCTGAGAACAGAGCATAAAGCAATTAATAATTCAGCTGTATATTTATCACTATGTTTTAGGAAACGACAATCGCTCACAGCTACATGCTGATGGAACTTATAATATTTCATCATTGCATTACGCTGTAATTTACAGAACCAATAAAAGTAACAACACAGAACAGCAAGGTATAAATTTACATAGAGTATACAGCACAGAAACTGACCATTCAGCCCTATTAGTCCATTCTGGTTTTAATGTTCCACATGAACCTTGAGGCACAAGTGGCACATTGGGCAGCACGGTGGCACAGTAGTTAGCACTGCTGCCTCATAGTGCCAGGGTCCCGGGTTTGATTCTGACTTTGAGTGACTGTGTGGAGTTTGCACTTTCTCCCCTTGTCTGTGTGGGTGTCCTCCGGGTGCTCCGGTTTCATTCCACAGTCCAAGGATGTGCAGGTTAGGTGGATTGGCCTTGCTAAATTGTTCTTTAGTATCCAAAAGTTAGATGAGGTTACGGGGAGAGGCCGGAGAAGTGGGCCTAGCTAGCGTGCTCTATCGAAGAGTCGGTGCCAACTCAACGGGCCAAATGGCCTTATTCCACTGTTATGGGCCAGGGTTTAGAGAACCCCAAAGTGTATCATGGAGTTCACTTGACCCACAACTTTTAATAGATTGGCCCACTCTACAGGGGTGGTACAGCAGAAATGGAAAAGTATTTTTTAAAGCAAAACAATGTTTATTATGTGAACTCAAGTTAACCTTTTTAAAGCATACAGTGAACATCTTAGCAACCATTAATTCAAATACAACCCAAAGAATACAACACTAAGTAATCCTTTAAGCTTTCCTTTTGACATCCATAAGACTTACAACACCTTTTACCAGAAGCACATCCGGTTAAAGTCACAACTGTTATTAGTTTTAAAACACCAGGATTGATTTACAGTCTTTAGATTACAGAGAGAGACTCTAATACACCTTCCGGCTGCGACTGCAGCTATCCAGCTCTGAAAACGAAATTAAAACACACCCTCCAGCAAACAGCCTAAAACAAAAGTATAAAGCTGACAGATAGCCCAGCTCATCCCCTCTCTGACATCACTACTGTAATAAACACCCATTTCTTAAAGGTACTCTCACATGACACCTCCGAGAAGAAAAAATAAATAAACCATCAACTTCAAGACAGTTTCATTTTTCACCTTTTCACCATCCTTGAAGAAACACACACAGTAAATATACTTCTTTGTTTAAAAAAAAACAACACATGCAAATAGGTACAATAATATAGTCCATTTTTGTTCTTCTTCCTCCAACTGAAATCCTTCTCGATTGACAGTGTCTTTGAACAAGAAGGTCCTTGCACAATCAGTCCAATTCTCTAAGCCTCGGCATTTCTCTTTAAAGTCAGGTACTTCAGTTCAATCTGATCACAGAGTCCCTTGTAATTCTCCAACACAGGAGCATTGGTTATCACAGCTTCCAGGCAGTCAAATGCCTGTTGGCACTCCGCTGTCCCATTTAATTTTTTGACGTTTCTTCAGCAAGTCCATCAGTGGAGCCACCACGCTACAAAAACTTAGCACAAATGTTCGATCAAATCCACTCATGCCAAGAAAGCGCATTATTTCCCTTTGTTTCGAGGGTATTGAAAACTCCTCAATAACTGTTGGTTTCAAATCCCGTGTGACAGTTTGACCCTGTCCGATTGTATGGCCAAAGAAAGTGACTTGGGCTTTTCCAAATTCACTTTTGGCGAGGTTTATCACCAAACCCGCCTCCTGAATTCGATCGAATAACTCCATCAGATGTTTTAAATGCTCTTTCCATGTTTGGCTGAAAATTACCAGATCGTCGATGTATACCGCACAATTGGGTAATCCTGAAACAACTTTGTTAGTTTTTAAAAAAAATATTTTTATTCTCCTCTTTTTTCACACTTTTTCTTCCGAATTTACACCCAACAACAATTAATAATCAACAACAAATATCTCAAACCCCATAACAGTAACAACGATCCCATCCTCCCACCATGCCCAGACATCAGCCCGCATATTAACATAAACAAATGACAAAGAGAAAAAAAAATGAATTTTTTGAAAACTCACCACTATTCTTAGAATTCTCCCTATACCAAAAAGGGCCAATATTCTAAATGGTGAACAGGGATTCTCACTCCCTGACTCCGATGCAGGCTTCAGTGGGTGCTATTCAGGTTAAACTATATTTTCAAGTTATCCCCCAGTATAACCCATACCTTCACCGAAGATTTTATCTACTTACCACTTAGTAGCATCGATGTCCTGGGTCCTGCATTGCTAAGTAAGTAACGTAGACTTTCAGGAATAAACCACTTTTTCAGGTTAAGTTGTTATATTATTATTATAATTTTTCTTTTAAAAGCTGCAAACACTTTCTTTACAGAAAGGTAAAAAGATCTTGCTTCTGGATCCTTCCTGTTGGTTGAAGGACCCTTCAGGCCCACCTTGACACTCAATCTTCTTTAAATTCTGGTCTTCTTGGGATGTATTCGCTGGTTAGCTCTGTGGCTGTCTTGTCGATCCATGTACTGAGCTATAAGAGCTAACTCTGCTAGCTATCTCTAAGCTGACTCTGACTCCTGTTTAAATTCTAGTCTTCCTTAGATGTATAACTGTTTAAACTCGGCTGCTTGCCTTGTCTTTCCCATGACCGAGCTCTCTCTCTCTCTCTGAGTTCTCCTCCCCTTCTCTCCTGTTGCTGTTTCTCTGTGCTCTGTCTTTGTTGCTGCTGCTCCCTGGGTTTATATTCTCTTTCTAACAATTACCAAGTTTTTAGAACCTTATTGTAAATTAACTTATTTCCTTTTGATTGTCAAAAAGTATCTTCGATACAAACACTTGAATACAACTAATCATTCACCCTGGGCATAACGTCACCTCAGATCTGATTACCTTTGTGGTGTTCAAAGTTCCTTTGGTTTCAATAGGCGTTACTTCCACTTCTGTGCTTTCGAATCGCTTAATTTTCCAATTGTCCCCAGCTCATAACTTTGCCTTTGATTTTGACTTCAAATTGTGTCTCCCGTAGACAGGTCGTCTCCAATTTTCTTTTAATTGACTTGATGTCCATAGAATTTTACACTTTAGAATTTACACCAAATTTGACTGAGCATCTTCCATCCTTTCCAGCTGTTTACTAAGAGTTTATTTCAATTAAGGTGTGAGACTTTGCTTTTAGCTGTATGCTAAAATTTAACTGAAAGACCTGCCTGTTTTAAACATTCGTCAATTGAAACTCTCATCCATGCCTTTCCAGATACTTCCTGAGATAGTTACATTCCATGAAGGTGTGAGCCATTGTTTTAGCTTACCACATGAAACCTGTGTGTTTGATAATCTGCATTTTACAATCCTGCTCTTTGCAGCTGCTATTAACTTTTTGTGGGATCTTTCCCTGTACCCTCTCAGACCAGATATTGCCAGACTTCCATGTTTCAAATGACACATTTTTCTGTATTTTCAAGAACAGCATATTAACATAAACAAATGACAAAGAGAAAAAAAAAGGAAGCAGGGATTACCCATAGCCATCTTCAACATACACAGCCCCCCCCCCCCCCCCCCCGCACCCCACCCACCCTTCCCCCCCCAACTAATGTTCGATGTTATCCAGTTCTTGAAAGTGCATAATAAATAGTGCCCATGACTTGTAGAACCCCTCCGAGCTTCCCCTCAGTTCGAACTTAACCTTCTCAAAGGTCAAGTATGCCAACAGGTCCCCCCGCCACGCCAGGGCACAGGGTGGAGAGGCCGCTCTCCATCCCAGCAGGATCCACCTTCGGGCGATCAACGAGGCGAAGGCTATGATATCTGTCTCCGCACCCGTTTCCAACTCTGGCTGGTCCGACACCCCGAATATGGCCTCCCGGGGACCCGGGTCCAGTTTCACATGCACCACCTTGGAAATGACCCTAAACACCTCCTTCCGGTAATCCTCTAGCTTTGGACAGGACCAAAACATATGAACTGATTAGCGTTCCCCCCCCCCCCCCCCCCGCAACGTTGACACACATGTTCTACCCCTTCAAAGAATCAGCTCATCCTTACCCTCGTGAGGTGTGCCCTGTACACCACCTTCAGCTGTATCAGCCCCAACATCGCACATGAGGTGGAGGCATTTACCCTCCGGAGCACCTCACACCAGACCCCCTCCTCTATAACCTCTCCCAATTCTTCCTCCCACTTCGCTTTGATCTCATCCAGTGGTGCGTTATCCTTTTCCAACATAGCTCCGTATACCGCTGACACTGTCCCCTTCTCCAGTCCTCTTGCCGCCAGCACCTCCCCCATCAACGTGGAGGCCGGTTCCTCCGGGAAACTCTGTATCTCCTTCCTGGCAAAGTCCCGAACCTGCATATATCTAAACACTTCTCCCTGCTCCAGCCCATACTTCGCTTCCAGCTCCCTCAATCCTGCAAATCGACCCCGAAGAAACAAATCTTTTAGAGTCTTAATCCCCTTCTCTTCCCATTTCCGAAAGCTTCCGTCCCACCTCCCTGGCTCAAATCTGTGGTTCTCCCGGATCGGCATTTCCCTCGACCCTGCCCCCAACCTGAAGTGTTGGCGAAACTGCCTCCAGATTTTCAATGAAGCTATTATTATCGGACTCCCTGAGTATTTCCCCGGAACTATCGGGAGCGGGGCCGTTGCTAGTGCCTAGAGGCCCGACCCCCTGCACAGACTCTCCTCCACTCTGACCCATTGGGAAACCTTCTCCACATTCACTGCCCAGTAGTAGTACATCAGGTTCGGGAGGCCCAAACCCCCTACCTGCCTTCCCCTCTGTAGCAGCACCTTCCTCACCCTGGCCACCTTCCCTCCCCATATAAACGGGGTAATCCTCCCCTCAATCTCCCTGAAAAAAGACTTTGGCAGGAAAATCGGTAGGCATTGAAAAATAAACAGAAATCGCGGCAACACATTCATTTTAACCACCTGTACCCGATCCGCCAGTGACAGAGGGAGACCATCCCACCTTGCCAGATCGGCTTTCACTCTCCCCACCAAACTAGAGATGTTGTACCTGCGAAGCCTCCCCACTCCCGGGCAACCTGCACCCCCAAATACCTAAAGTGAATCCCTGCCCTACGGAATGGCAACCCCACCACCCCTGCCCCGACCCCCGGTTGAGACACCACAAAATACTCACTCTTGTCCAAGTTCAGCTTGTACCCCGACAACGGTAGCATTGTGGATAGTACAATCGCTTCACAGCTCTAGGGTCCCAGGTTCGATTCCGGCTTGGGCCACTGTCTGTGTGGAGTCTGCACATCCTCCCCGTGTGTGCATGGGTTTCCTCCGGGTGCTCCGGTTTCCTCCCACAGTCCAAAGATGTGCAGGTCAGGTGGATTGGCCATGATAAATTGCCCTTAGTGTCCAAAATTGCCCTTAGATTTGGGTGGGGTTACTGGGGATAGGGTGGAGGTGTTAACCTTGGATAGGGTGCTCGTTCCAGGAGCCGGTGCAGACTCGATGGGCCGAATAGCCTCCTTCTGCACCGTAAATTCTATGACTATGACCTGCAGCAACTCCAATATTCCTCCTATCGACGCACTCGGCTCCGACACATACAGCAGCAAGTCGTTGGCATACAAGGACACCCTATGCTCTATCCCCCCCCTCACTATTCCTTTCCATGCTCCCGACCTTCTTAATGCGATGGCCAACGGCTCAATCACAAGCGCAAACGGCAGGGGGGACATAGGACATCCCTGCCTCGTCCCACGGTGGAGAGAGAAGTATCTCGAACTGATATTGTTTGTGCGGACACTCGCCTTCGGCTCCTTATATAACTTTACCCAGTTCGCAAATCTTGGTCCAATCCCAAACCGTTCCAGCACTGCCATCAGGTACCCCCATTCCACCCGAGCAAACGCCTTCTCGGCGTCCAGTGCCACCACCACCTCTGTTTCCTTCCCTTCCGCCGGTGCCAGAACGACGTTCAAAACCCTCCTAATATTCGAAAACAGCTGCCTCCCTTTCACGGACCCTGGCTGATCCTAACCTATCATCTTCGGGAGGCTCCCCTCCAGCCTACCCGCCAGTACCTTTGCGTCCACATTAAGAAGTGAAATGGGCCTATACGACCCACACTCCGTCGGATCCTTATCCTTTTTAAGCAACAGTGAAATCGATGCCTGCCCCAAGGTTTGCGGCAGCACTCCCTTCCCTATCCCCTCTTCAAACATCCCCACCATCAGGGGTGCCAACTTATCCTTAAATTTTGCATAATATTCCACCGGAAATCCATCCAGCCCTGCCACCTTCCCTGACTGCATCCTCCCAATCACGTCATTTATCTCCTGCTCCAGCATTGCTCCTTCTAATGTAGCCTTTTCTCCCTCCCCTAGCCTCGGGTACTCCAACCCATCCAGAAATTCCAGCATCTCACGGTCTACCCTGGGTGGCTCTGACCTGTACAACCTCTCGTAGAATTCCTCAAAAACCTTGTTAATCAGCTCCGGAGCCACCACCAATTTCCTGAAGAATTTCCTAATCCCTTACCTGAAGAATTTCCCTTGCTGCTGCCTCCCTCCGGAGTTGACCTGCTAACATATGCCCCGCCTTGTCTCCATGCTCATAAACTGCACCCCTCGCTCGCCTCAGTTGGCGCACCGCCTTCCTGGTGGACAGTCGGTCGAAGCTCGTCTGTAGTTCCTTCCTCTTTCCCAGCATCGCTGGGTCCCCATAACTCCTATCTGCCTCCAACATCTCATCTATTAGCCTCTGCCGCTCCAACCTCTCCACTTTGTCCACCCTGGCCTTAAACAAAGTTACCTCACCCCTCACTACCGCCTTTAGAGCCTCCCAGACGACTGCCATTGACACCTCACCCGTACAGTTGAATCTTACATACTCCATAATTACCTTTTCAATTTTTTCACAGAATACTTGGTTCCCCAAAAGCCCCACATCCAGTTTCCACCCCGGCCTCTGCACTACCCCCTTCTCCAGCACCATATCCACCCAATGCGGAGCATGATCTGACACTGCAATTGCCGAGTATTCCGACCCCATAACCCCAGCCAGCAAAGCCTTTCCCACCACAAAAAAGTCAATCCGCGAGTATACCCTACGGACTGCTGAGAAAAACGAGTACTCCCGTTCCCCTGGGTGCAGGAACCTCCACGGGTCCACCCCTCCCATTTCCACCATTAGCCCAGCTAGCGCCTTTGCCCCCCCCCGATGGGACCAGCGAGCGCGGCCGTGATCTGTCCAACCCTGGCTCCTGCACCAGGTTCCAGTCCCCCCCCCCCCCCCCCCCCCCCCATCCCCCCCCCCCCCACCCCCCACAATCAGCTCGGTTCCAGTACCCCCCCACAATCAGCTCGTGTGTGTCCAAGTCAGGAATGGCTCCAAACACCTTCCTCGCACATCCCGCATTGTCCCAGTTGGGACCGTATACACTTACCAGCGCCACTAATATCCCGTCCAGCGCCCTGTCACAATCACATATCTACCCCCATGATCTGCCACCACCTTCTCCATCTGGAAGCGTACCCTTTTGCTGACCAACACTGCTACCCCTCGAGCCCTTCCTTCAAATCCAGAGTGAAACACTTGGCTAACCCAACCCTTTTTAAGTCTCACCTGGTCCTTCACCCTCAAGTGAGTCTCCTGCAGCATTGCCACATTGGTTTTCAGACTTTTAAGATTCGCAAGCACCCTTGACCTCTTGACCGGACCTCCTAGCCCTCTCGCGTTCCACATAACTATCCTTACTGGGGGTCTCTCAACCCCCTCCCCCCACCTTTCTCATCCACCATCAACATACCGCCGGGCCCTGCCCCATAAGCCTGACCCGCCCCTGTCCATTGTTAACATCGAACCCCTTCCCCCCCCCGAAAACCCCCCCTACCTTTCCCCCAGAAACAACATCCCCCAGCATCCAACGCTTCCTCCCCCCCTCTCGCTCGCCTTGTAGGCCCATTGACGCCTGCTATCCAGGCTCCAGCGTCCACAGCCCTCCTCTCACCTCACCTCCGTTCACTAGCTGACTGACTTTAGCTAGCTAGTGCGGGTGGCTCCCCCCCCCCCCCCCCCCCGCCAAGACAGATCATCCCCTTCCACCCAGTCCCAGAGAAAAAAAACCAAACCCAACAATCCAACCCATACAATTCACTAACATAACATGTAACCGTCGCAACAGAGAGCGCCCATCAACCCACCATTAACTTAAACTCTATAACAATACAAAGAGAGGTAGATTGCAACACAAATCCGTAAAAAGAAAGTTATAACATTTATACATTTTCCCGCTGTTCAAACACAGTCCACAGTCTCTTCCAGCTCCGCTCTTCATATCTGTCCCAAGCCTTCTGCCTTCACAAACGCCTCAGCCGTATCCGCTGCCTCAAAATAAAAGTCTTTGCCGTTATACGTTACCCTCAACCTCGCTGGGTACACCATACCAAACCGTACCCCCTTCTTGTACAACGTCGCCTTCACTCGCCCAAACGCCGCTCGTCTTTTTGCCAACTCCACCGTCAAGTCCTGGTAGATCCGGGGACTTCCGGTTGTGGCTAAGCGGAGCTAAGCCGCACGTTCGGCAGCTCCCGCTTTAAAAGGACTTGTGGGCTCTTTTAAGGGCCCCAAACGGCACTGATTCGACGATTCCCGGTGGATAAAGGGGTCTGGAGCAAAACCCCCCGGGATTTATGGTGCGGACTCAGAGTGGGGCGAGGAGAAAAACAGCAGCAGCTCCCCTGGAAAAGCGGGGGAAGGTGGACAAAATGGCAGCCGGTGGAGCCCCTGAAGAGTGGAGGCAGTGGGCGGAGGAGCAGCAGGCGGCCCTTCTGCGCTATTTCACGGAGTTGAAAGGGGAGTTGTTGGAATCCCTGAAGGTGACGACGAGTAAGCTGCTGGAGACCCAGACAACCCAGGGTGCAGCGATACTTGAGTTGCAGCAGCAGGCCTCTGAGCGCGAGGAGGAGGTTTCGGCCCTCGTGGGGAAGGTGGAGATACACGAGGCGCTTCATAAAAAGTGGCAAGATTGGTTCGAGGAGATGGAGCTTCGGTAACGGAGGAAGAAGCTGCAGATCCTGGGCCTCGAGGAGGGGCTGGAGGGGTCGGACCTGCCGGCCTATGTGGCCGTGATGTTGAACTCGCTGGTGGGGGCAGGATCCTTCCATCTGCCCCTGGAGCTGGAGGGGGCCCACAGAGTACTGGCCAGGCAGCCTAAGGCGAATGAACCCCCGCGGGCGGTGCTGGTGCGGTTCCATCGGTTCAGTGACCGGGAGTGTGTTCTCCGATGGGCCAAGAAGGTGAGGAGTAGTAAGTGGGCGAATTCGGTAGTGCGTATCTACCAGGACTGGAGTGCGGAGGTGGCCAAGCGGAGAGCGGGTTTAACCGGACGAAGGCGGTGCTCCATGAAAAGCAGGTGAAGTTCGGCATGTTGCCGCCTGCGCGCCTGTGGGTCACCTACAAGGACCGGTGTGGTGATATGATTTGCATACCTGTCTGCCATTGGGGCAGAACACCGGCTTACCATTGGCCCTGGTCAGTCATGTGCCTCTCGACCAATCGGTCGAGAGGCTGAGTTAACCACGCCTCCTTGCCGAGGTATAAATAGTCAAACGCCCGGCGGTCGTCCATTTTATTGTAGACAACTGCAGGGCAAAGTTCTAGTTTATTAAAGCCTGACTTTTGTAAAGCAACTCGTCTCTCGTACAATTGATGGCACGTCAATTTAATAAACTACATTTTTGAAGATGGAGTTCCGGTTCAAGCCCGAATGCCTCCGCATCAGCCCGCAAACTCCGAACTCTGCAGAACTTTTTCAACTTTGGCTGACATGCCTCGAAGGATACCTGGAATCTCAACCAGCACCCCCCCCCCCCCCCCCCCCCCCCCCCACCCACCATGGCACAGAAGCTGCACTCCAGCGTGGGTATCGACGCCTACGCGATAATCAAGGAGGAAAAGGATTATGATGAAGCAATACTAGAGCTGAAGGGACAATTCATTAAACCAGTCAACAGGGTATTCGCCAAACATCTGCCGGCCACCAGACGACAGCTCCCCGGTGAGTCACTAAACCAATATTACCAGGCCCTCGCTATCCTGGGGAGGAATTGCTCCTGCATCGCAGTCTCAGCTTGGGAGCACATGGAACTACTGATCAGAGACGCTTACATGGCTGGGATGCAGTCTGCCGCTATCCGCCAGCGGATGCTGGAGAGAGACGACCTCAGCTTAACTGAGGCACGGACTCTCTCCACCTCCCTGGAGGTCGCCGATCAAAACGCCCGCGCCTATGTCCCCAGCCAGGCCTCCTGGCACGCTTTCCCACCGCCATCCGCCGCTCCCGATCTCCCTCAGGCTTGTGCCGCGGGATGCCCCAACAAGTCCACGGGGCCCCGCTGCAACTTTTGTGGGTTGGCGAAACACACTCGCCCGTGCTGCCCAGCCCGCTCCGCCCTCTGTAAGAGCTGTGGGAAGAAGGGCCACTTCTCCACTGTCTGCCAGGCCAAAACGCTGGCTGCGGCTCTTCTGGATGCCACGCAACGCTCTCTCCCCCCGCCCCCGGGCCCCTGCGACCGGCCTGTGCGCCTCTCCCTCTCCTCCCGGCCCCCTCCTGGTCGCCGCGTCTCTCTCCCCCCCCCCCCCCCCGGGCCCTGGCTCCCGACCTGCGCGCTCCAGCGCACCGCGCTCCTCCCAGCTCGCGCCCCGGCGCCCGACCTGCGCGCCTCTCTCGCATCTCCAGGCCCTCCCGGTCCCCTCCTAACTGCCGCGCAACACTCCCCCCCCCTCACCCCCAGACCCCCGCGCCTGGCCTGCTCGTCTCTCTCTCTCCTCCGGGGCCGCTCCAGCGCACCGCGCTCCTCCCAGCTCGTCACCCCCGGGCCCCCGCGCCTGGCCTGCGCACCTCACCGCCCCCGCTCGCAGCCGCTCCAATTGGCCCGCCGGCACCGCTAGCCAGGCCCCCAGCAACCACGAGGGCCCCACAACTCCGCGTGCGGGTCCTGGGCGCCGCCATCTTGGGGCGCCGACTCCACGTGCAGGTCCTGGGCGCCGCCATCTTGGGGCCCCGACTCCACGTGCGGATCCTGGCCACCGCCTTCAGGGACTGGCACGCAAGGTTCTTCCAGCATCTACTCGGACGACGATGACGAATACGGAATTTCTCCACGGCTTGCGGCCAGCCAGCTCGACCAGTCACGTCCACGCACGCTCGCCAAAACAACGACGCTCATCTACCCCAACGGCCACGAGACGGGTTGCCTGCTGGACTCCGGGAGCACGGAAAGCTTCGTTCACCCTGCCACAGAAGTCATCCTCCGGATCCCCTCTCCCGACGTGGCTGGTCACCCCCGGACCCAACTTGCTCCGGAAGCATGTGCGGATGCACAAGTCCGACACATTGGTGGAACAAGTCCAGTTACTCCACGCTAACCCGCAGTATGCGTATGTGGAGTACCCCTCCGGGACCTGGCACCCGCCGGCGTGCGGCCTTCCCCCCCTCCACCACAGACCCCCCCCCTGTTTTTTTCCCCCCAGCGCCCCACCCAGGTCACCCCTTCCCCATCCTTGGCGTCTCCACCACCAGCTCGGGTGACGGAGACCATTCAAGGACAATCGCTCCCGGACTCCAGGACGTCAGCGGAACCACCACCATCGGCCGACCTGACGTCACCTCCTCCACTGCGGCGGTCTGCCAGAACATCACGGGCCACAAAAAGACTGATCGAATCGATCTAAATTTCGACAGCTCAATGGACTTTGTGTAATATTGCTTATTGTCTGGGCCAGTGGGAAGCCCCCAAATTCGATAAAAGAAAGGAGAGAAAATTTTTGTCCTCCCGGCTGCTACTCATATCACCAGTTTTCCAATCTCGACCAATCGGTCGAGAGGCTGAGTAAACCATGCCTCCTTGCCGAGGTATAAATAGTCAAACGCCCGGCGGTCGTCCATTTTATTGTAGACAACCGCAGGGCTAAGTTCTAGTTTATTAAAGCCTAACTTTTGTAAAGCAACTCGTCTCTCGTGCAATTGATGGCACATCAATCGGCATCACTACTTTGAGTCCCCGGAGGAAGCGTGGGCCTTTGTGCAGGCTGAAAAGCTGGACTCGAACTAGAGATTGGGGGCTGTAGGAGTTTTTCTATTCATATATCATTGTTTATGCTGTAGTGGGTTATTCTGTTTGTTTCTGTTTTTTCTCTCGCTTTCGGACGATGCGGGTTATGGTTTTGTGTTCTAAGCGGTGTCCTGGGGTTTGTGGTTGATCTGTGTCTTTGTCTGTATGGAGTTGGTGGTTGGGACTGTGGTTTGGGAGCTGCGTTGGTGGGGTGGGGCAGTGTGAAAGCGCGGGCTTTTCTCTGGTTTCCCGTGCTGCGGGATGAGGGGGTGGAGCTGGTGGCGAGGGGCGTGGTTATTTAACCGCGTTTCCCACGCTGAAGTGGTGCCCAGGAGCTGAAGCAGGGGAGGAGGGGGGACCTCATATCGGGAGGGGTCGGAGTTAGAGCGGGAGCTGCCGGGGTCAGCAGAAGTCAGCTGGCTCATGGGAGTAGAGTGGAGGGAGAGTCGCGGCTAGGAGGGGTCCTAGCCTGGGGGGGGGGGGGGGGGGGGGAGGTGGATACCGGGTTGCTGCTGGATTGGCCAGGGAGGAGTTGGTGCGTGTTGGGGGGGTCGGGGTGAGGTTCTATCACCGTGGGAAACGGGCCGAATGGGTGATGGCCAGGGGCGAGCAGTCGATGGGCTATGGCTAGTCGATGGGGGAGGGGGGCGGGGTGCCCCCTGATCCGGCTGATTACGTGGAACATGAGGGGGTTGAATGGGCCAGTTAAGCGGGCCCGAGTGTTTTCGCATCTGAAGGGGCTGAAGGCGGACGTAGCCATGCTCCAGGAGACCCACCTGAAGGTGGCGGACCAGGTCCGTCTGAGCAAGGGGTGGGTGGGGCAGGTTTTCCACTCAGGGCTCGCCTCGAAGAACCGGGGGATGGCGTTCTGGTGGGGAAGAGGATGGCGTTTGAGGCGTCTGAGGTGGTGGCTGATAGTGGCGGCAGATATGTGATGGTGAGCAGTAAGCTGCAGGGGGAGAGGGTGGTGTTGGTTAATGTGTACGTCCCAAATTGGGATGATGCTGGTTTCATGAGGCGTATGTTGGGCCGCGTTCCTGGCCTGGAGGTGGGGGGCTTGATCATGGGGGGGGACTTCAATGCGGTGCTGGATCCCCTACTGGATCGTTCTAGTTCAAGGACAGGCAGGAGGCCGGCGGCGACCCAGGTGGATCCCTGGAGGTTCGGGAGTCCGAGGGCTCGGGAGTACTCTTTTTTCTCTCATGTGCACAGGGTTTATTCCCACATTGATTTATTTGTTTTGAGCAGGGTACTGGTCCCGAGGGTGGAGGAGGCCGAGTATTCGGCTATTGCGATTTCGGACCATGCTCCGCATTGGGTGGATCTGGAGATGGGGGAGGTGCGGGACCAGCGCCCGCTTTGGCGTCTGGACGTGGGGTTGTTGGCTGATGAGGAGGTGTGTAGGAGGGTTCGGGGATGTATCGAGAGGTACCTCGAGATCAATGATACTGGGGAGGTCCAGGTGGGGATGGTGTGGGAGGCTCTGAAGGCAGTGATTAGGGGGGAGCTGATCTCCATCCGAGCCCATAGGGAGAGGGGGCAGAGGAGAGAGAGGGAGAGACTGGTGGGGGAGCTGTTGAGTGTGGATAGGAGGTACGCGGAGGCCCCGGAGGAGGGATTGCTGGGGGAGCGGCGTAGCTTGCAGGCCAAGTTTGATTTATTGACCACCAGAAAGGCGGATACACAGTGGAGGAAGGCGCAGGGAGCGGTCTATGAGTATGGAGAGAAGGCGAGCAGGATGCTGGCGCACCAGCTTCATAAGCGGGACGCGGCTAGGGAGATAGGTGGAGTGAAGGATAGAGATGGGAGGGTGGTGCGGCAGGGGGCAGAGGTCAATGAGGTCTTTAGGGACTTCTATAGGGACTGTACCGGTCGGAGCCGCCGGCGGTGCGAGGGGGAGTGGAGAGTTTTTTGGACAGGCTCCGATTTCCAAGGGTACAGGAGGAGCAGGTGGAGGGACTGGGGGCGCCGATCAAGTTGGAGGAGCTGGTCAGTGGGATTGGCCACATGCAGTCGGGGAAGGCGCCGGGACCGGATGGGTTCCCGGTTGAATATTATATGACATATGCGGACCTGCTGGGCCCCCTGTTGGTTAGGACCTTCAACGAGGCATGGGAGGGGGGTGTTCTGCCCCCGACGATGTCTCGGGCGCTAATCTCCCTGATCCTGAAGCGTGATAAGGACCCCTTGCAGTGCGGATCATACAGGCCGATTTCACTGCTGAATGTAGACGCCAGGTTGCTGGCGAAGGTCTTGGCCACTAGAATAGAGGACTGGGTGCCGGGGGGTGGTACATGAAGATCAAACGGGTTTTGTGAAGGGGAGGCAGCTGAACACTAACGTGCGAAGGCTGCTAAATGTGATAATGATGCCGGCGGCAGAAGGAGAGGCGGAGATTGTGGTGGCATTGGATGCGGAGAAGGCCTTTGACAGGGTTGAGTTGGGGTACTTGTGGGAGGTGTTGGAGAGGTTCGGGTTTGGGGTGGGGTTTATTAAATGGGTGAGGTTGCTGTACGAGGCCCCGATGGCGAGTGTAGTGACAAATGGGAGGAGGTCCGTGTACTTCAGGCTCCACCGTGGGACGAGGCAGGGGTGCCCCCTGTCCCCCTTTCTTTAAGCGCTGGCAATTGAGCCTCTTGCCATGGCTCTCAGGGAGTCGGGGAGGTGGAGGGGTTTGGTGCGAGGTGGGGAGCAGCACTGAGTGTCGCTGTATGCGGACGACTTGCTGTTGTATGTAGCAGACTCGGTGGGGGGAATGCCGGAGGTGATGGAGATTCTTGCTGAGTTCGGGAGTTTCTCGGGATATAAATTGAACCTGGGCAGGAGTGAGCTGTTTGTCGTACACCCGGGAGATCAGGAGGAGGCTCAAAGGGGTAATTATCGGGGCGATTGCCTCCTCCACCAGCAACTTCAATGCGGCCGCTGTCTCCTTTTTCCAGGCCTTCATGTTCCTCACAAACTGTTTTTACAGCTCCCCAACATCACCTCGGCCATCTTCTCCACCGTAAATAGTGCGGCCCCACTTTGCAGTTCGGCTTCCGCCATCCTGTCACCACTTTTATTCGTCTTCTCCTTCAGCGGCGACCCCGCGTTTCCTCCTTTCTTCGACACTGCATTTCGCATCCTTTAGCAGCTTATTGTTTTTCACTTTCTTTCTCTTCTCCTCTCTCTCACTCCACCCTTCTGTCCTTCATCAATCTGAATTATTCTTTTTTTTAAAGACAAAGGGGAGGAAAAAAAAACTTCACCAAACCTCTTTAAATTTCTTTAAATCTTCCAGCTCTCTTCCTTTCCCCTCTGTACTCATCCAGAGCTCCCCTGGGACCAGGTTCCAGCCTTCTTTCTTCCTCCTAGGTGGGAGCCATCCGTTGTGGGACACCGCTCTTACATGGTGTCCTGAACTCGGGCCTGCCTCCTCGGCCTCCTCGTAGCTCCACCCCCGCTGCTCTGGCCCCGACGCCGCGCTGGGCCCAGGACCTCAGCCCCCGCCGCCACAAAACCCACGCGTGGTTCTTCACCGGTTTCTAAACCGGCCCCACTGGCTGCTCGCGGCGGCCCCAAAGGCCGACCCCCACTGGCAAAACTATGAACTTTGGATTTCTTGTCCGCTATCCGTTTCATCACATTTTGTTCAACTTTTAAATGTTGTCTAACAATTCACTTGCTCTATTTAATCATTCCCTAAAATCTGTCACGTAATCCAATAATGTAATTTCTGATTTCTCACTCACTAATTTTTCCTCAATGAATTTAAGTGGTCCGCTTATCTCATGACCAAATGTTAGTTCAAAAGGACTGAATTTGGTTGATTCATTAGGTGCATCCCTAATTGCAAACAGTACGAATGGAATTCCTTTATCCCAATCCTCTGGATAATCGTGACAATAAGCCCACAACATTGTCTTTAATGTCTGATGCCACCTTTCTAACGCTCCCTGCAATTCTGGATGGTATATATGGTGTATCCATAACTTCTTTGAATAACTTTGAGGTAAAATTCGATCCTTGATCCAATTGTATTTCTGTGGGTAGTCCATATCTAGTAAAGAATTCAAGTAATTCCTCCACAATCTTTTTAGCTGTAATATTACGTACTGGAATGGCCTCTGAAAACCTAGTAGACACATCCATTATAGTCAAAAGATATTGATTCCCACTTTTCATTTTAGGAAGCGGTCCTACGCAATCAATTAGGACCCTTGTAAAAGGTTCCTAAAATGCTGGAATGGGTATTAAACGCACTGGTTTTATCACTGCTTGAGGTTTCCCTATCACTTGACATGTGTGACATGATTGACAAAATTAAATTACATCTTTATGTAGTCCAGGCCAATAAAAATGTTTCTGGATTTTGGCTTGAGTTTTCCTTATTCCCAAATGACCTCCCACTGGTACCTCATGTGCAACTCGCAACACCTCCTTTCAATAACCTACCGGCAATACTACTTGATGAACTTCTGCCCACTTTTCATCCGCCTGCATATGTAAATAATCCATTTTCTAATCAAGACATCACTTTTACAGTAAAAACACTCTGGTATAAACTCAGATTCCTCTTCCGTGTATGCTTTCTGATACATCCGTTTTATTTCTATATCTTTTTTTTAGAAGTACAGCACAGAACAGGCCCTTCGGCCCTCGATGTTGTGCCGAGCAATTATCACCCTACCCAAGTCAACGTATCCACCCTATACCAGTAACCCAACAACCCCAACCCCATTAACCGTATATTTTTTAGGACACTAAGGGCAATTTAGCATAGCCAATTCACCTAACCCGCACATCTTTGGACTGTGGGAGGAAACCGGAGCACCCGGAGGAAACCCACGCACACACGGGGAGGACGTGCAGACTCCGCACAGACAGTGACCCAGCCGGGAATCGAACCTGGGACCTTGGAGCTGTGAAGCATTTATGCTAACCACCATGCTACCGTGCTGCCCCTCGTTGTAACTCTGCCAATTTTCCTGAACTAAAAGTATCTGCCTCATCCTCCAACTGTTCTTGTTCTTCACTTCATCTTTACTCTTTGATTTCTCCTCTTGTGACCTGTGATTTTGCAAACTTGTTACTACACAATCTGGAAAAATCCCAGGATATTCGTCCTTCAACACTTCAGTTGTCTAATTTTCCACTGGCTTATCAACCACAGTAGGGGTCACTCCCACTTGCGATCCAGCTATATTATTGCCCAAGATAAACTGTATTCCTGGACAAGTTAGTTTCTACCACTTCACCACTCTTCATTGGACTTTCCAACCTTACCTTATATAATTGAACACTACTCCACTCACCCTGAATTCCACATATTACCACCTTTCCTGGCAACATTCTACCCAAACTACAAAACTCCTCATCTCTTACCATTAAAGATTGACAAGCTCCCATATCTTTTAAAATTGTGACTTATTGAGGGAAGACTTCCGGTTCGCGAGCGGAGCGGTAGCAAAAAAAGGGGCTCCCACAGGTCAATGAAGTCGGGGCTTTTCTCAGGGGGTCTCCGCAACAGGGGGAAGCGAAAAAAAAATTCAAAGTCCCGCGAAATCGGGAGCAGGGGAACTGGGCCCTCGGGAGCGGAGCGATCCGGCAGAAGCAGCAGCAGCAGCCCCCGCCCCCCACGGCACCAGAGCGCAGGGCAGGATCGGAGCCACGGCCTGGACCGAAGTGGGGCCAAATCTGCAGAGAGGAAGGAACGGAGGAGCGACCAACGCCCCCCCCCCCCCCCCCCCCAACAGGAGAGCGCAGGGTACGACAAGCGTCGTCCTGGACCAAGCAGCGGGGACAGCAGCGGGAACAGAAGCAGGGACCAACCGACCCCCCCCCCCCCCCCACCCCAAACCGGCGGTGACCACCATGAGGCATGAACAAAGAGGCCTCTCTCTCTCTCTCTCTCTCTCTCGACCCTGGGTGAGTGAGGGAAAAGGTAGGAAAAAAGAACTATTGCAAAAACAAAACTCTGAAAAGAAAACTTTTAAAGAGAGGGGAGGGGGAAAAAAATGTAAATTTTACTTTCTTTTTGCACTTTTTTTCCCCCCACCCAAAACAAGCCACCTGAGAAGAATTTTATAAAAGAGGAAAAATAAAGTTGTAAAGGAGAGAAGGGAGGAGAGGAGAAAAAGTGAAGAAACAAAAAAAAAAATAGGGGGCGGAAAAGGGAGGAAAAAGAAAAAACAAGGGGAAAAGAAAAGAAGAAAGGGAAGGGGGAGAAAAAAAGCCAGAAGGGAGCCAAAGCAGAGGGAGAAGGGGCACCAGAGACAGACGGGGCAATGGGCGAGCCAGTTCAGACGAGCTAATCAGAACCACAAAGTGGCAGAACGGAAGTATCGCCGCATCAAAAAGAGCTGGACAGACAGGTGCCCTCTCCCCCAGGGCCAGGGGGGAGCGGGAACTGGAAGGCAGCCTTTACCGAGGCGCTGAGGGAGCATCAGCAGGTAAACAAGGCAGAGGCGAGGGCAGACATAGAGGCCGCAGTGCAGGCAGCAATGGCGAAGGCCCTGACAGGGGTGCAGCAGGCCCTGGCCAGAGCAGAGGAGAAATTGGATGCCCAAGGGGAGAAACTGGAAGCCCATGAGGCGACCATTAAGGAGCTGGAGAAAGCAGCGACTGACATGAGCGACCGGATCACAGTCCTGGAGAGGGAGGTGACGAGACTGGGCACAACACAGGGGAGCCTGAAGGGCGGAGTTGACGACCAGGAAAACCGCTCGAGAAGGCAACATATCAGGATAGTGGGCCTGCCAGAGGGCATCGAGGGTAGAAACCCCACGACATACGTGGCCGAGATGCTGGGCAACTTAGTGGGGAGGAAAACCTTTCCTAACCCACCTGAAATGGACAGAGCACATAGGTCGCTGCGCCCGAAGCCCAAGGCAGGGGAACACCCGAGAGCAGTTATAGCTAAACTGCACCGGTACCAGGATAGGGAGACAATCCTGCACTGGGCCAGGAAAAATAGAGCCTGCAAATGGAAAGGACACTCCATTAGAATTTACAAGGACATTGAGGCAGATCTAGCCAGGAGACGGGCAGAATTCAATAGAGCAAAAGCAGCACATCACAACAGCAACGTGCATTTTGGTATGCTTTACCCAGCGAAACTCTGGGTCACATACCAAGAAAGAGAATACTTCTTTACAGCCCCCGCTGAAGCAAACATGTTTGTCGAGGAACACGGGCTGGTAAACCACCAGCGAAGGTAGAGATGAGGGGCCCCTGGCAAGGAGCAACAACACGCCGACGGGGGCACCAACACGCAATGCCAGGCCCACCCGCCACGGCAAGAGCACCCTGAACAAAGAGCAAACCACTGCCCGAGGGACCGCTCCAGGTTGGAGGCCAGGCCCCAGCACGAGGGAATGACAGTAGCTGAGAAGGGAGAGCAAGAAAGAGGAGTGCTGTGTAGGATAGGGGAAGAGCAGGCAGAAATCCGCAGAGGCCAGGAAGGGGAGAAGCGAGACAGTAACTCCCGAGAGGGGGGCCACCGTACCAGCAGGAAAGCTAGCGCCGGGGGCATGCAACAAAGCAGGGCCGCAGCGCGCCCCCAACAGGGGGGAAGGCGCCAGGCAGGGGGTGGGGGGAACCACCCAACAGAGTCGGGAGAACAAACAGAGACCAGAGGCAGACGGGGCAATGGGCGAGCCAGTTCACCCCTTACAAAAAAATCAAGCCGGCGGGGGTTCATAAATTGAGTCTGTCCGGTGGTCGGACTGTCCGCTGCGACCTGCGGAGCACCGGGGTTGCAGCCTCTTGCGGTGGCTGGACGGGTGTTGTGGGTTGGGGTACGATGGCGGACTCCAGGGAAGATCTCGTCCGAGCTCCATACCCGTCTGGTTCGATTGGGGACTGAGGGCGCTGAGGGTTAGCCGGTGCGGGCGCGCGGAACAGGTGGAGCGAGCTAGTGGGCTCAGTGGGCTTGGGAGCGCGAGGGGGCGGCTGGGTTGCGCGGAACCGATGCAGCGAGCTAGTGGGCTCGGGAGCCCGAAGGGGCGGCAGGATGGGGTGTAGGGTGAGGGGTGCATCTGTAGTGATAGAGGGGATGCTGGATCCAGCGGGTGCAAGGTCCCGGAGGGATACGGTGTCCTGACGGCCGTCAGGGAACTCGACGAAGGCATACTGGGGGTTGGAGTGAAGCAGGCGCACCTTCTCAACAAGGGGGTCGGTTTTGTGCGTCCTGACGTGCTTCCTCAGGAGTACAGGGCCCGGTGTCTTCAGCCATGCCGGGAGTGAGACCCCCGTGGTAGTGCCCCTGGAAAAAATGAAGAGCCTCTCGTGAGGGGTCTGATTGGTCACTGTGCATAAGAGGGACCTGATAGCGTGGAGCGCGTCTGGGAGGACTTCCTGCCAATGGGAGACTTGGAAATTCCTGGACCGCAGGGTCAGTAGGACGGTCTTCCAGACAATCGCATTCTCCCTCTCCACCTGCCCGTTCCCCCTGGGGTTGTAGCTGGTAGTCCTGCTCGAGGCGATGCCCTTGTCGAGCAGGTATTGACGCAGCTCGTCGCTCATGAAGGACAAACCCCGGTCGCTGTGTCCGTATCTGGGGAAACCAAACAGGGTGAAGATACTATGCAGGGCCCTAATGACTGTGTGGGAGGTCATACCGGGGCAGAGGATAGCAAATGGGAAGCGGGAGAACTCATCTATGACGTTTAAGAAGTAAACGTTCCTGTTAGTTGAGGGGAGTGGCCCTTTGAAATCGATCGCGAAGCCTTGACCAGGTGGGCCCTGTCTGGTCTACAGAAATGCGGTTTGCACTCCGCGCAGATCGGACAGTCTCTGGTGACGGCTTTTACCTCCTCAGTGGAGAAATGCAGATTTCGGGCTTTGATGTAGTGGGCGAGCCGGGTGACCCCCGGGTGGCAGAGGTCATTGTGGATGACTTTCAGGCGGTCGATCTGCGCGCTGGCGCATGTCACGCGGGATAGGGCATCTGGGGGCTCGTTGAGCTTCCCCGGTCGATACTTAATATCGTAGCTATAGGTGGAGAGTTCGATCCTCCACCGCAGGATTTTATCGTTTTTAATTTTGTCCCTTTGCGAGTTGTCAAACATAAAGGCAACCGATCGTTGGTCGGTGATGAGGGTGAACCTCCTACCTGCGAGGTAGTGCCTCCAGTGACGAATAGCCTCCACAATGGCTTGTGCTTCTTTTTCGACTGCCGAGTGTCGGAGTTCCAAAGCGGAGAGGGTACGGGAGAAAAATGCAACTGGCCTTCCTGCCTGATTTAGTGTGGCTGCTAGAGCTACCTCTGAGGCGTCGCTCTCAACCTGAAATGGAATGGATTCATCCACCGCCCGCATGGCCGCCTTGGCGATGTCCTCCTTGATGCAGTTGAAGGCCTGGCGCGCCTCGGCTGACAGGGGAAATCGTGTGGCCTTAAAGAGTGGGCGGGCTTTGTCCGCATACTGAGGGACCCACGGGGCGTAGCAGGAAAAGAAACCCAAGCACCGTTTGAGGGCCTAGGGACAATGAGGGAGGGGGAGTTCTAAGAGGGGGCGCATAAGGTCCGGGTCTGGGCCCAGGACTCCGCTTTCCACGACATAGCCGAGGATGGCTAGTCTGGTTGTGCGGAAAAAGCATTTCTCCTTGTTATAAGTGAGGTTTAATTTCTGAGCTGTCTGGAGAAACGGTAGAGGTTGGCGTCGTGGTCCTGCTGGTCATAGCCGCAGATGGTGACATTGTCCAAGTACGGGAACGTGGCCCGGAGCCCGTATTGGTCCACCATTCGGTCCATTGCTCGTTGGAACACCGAAACCCCGTTAGTGACGCCGAAGGGGACCCGGAGGAAATGGAAGAGGCGGCCATCGGCCTCGAATGCCGCGTAGTGGCGGTCCTCCGGGCGGATTGGGAGCTGGTGGTATGCAGACTTCAGATCCACCGTGAAAAAGCGCTGATACTGGGCGATCTGGTTTACCATGTCTGCAATCCTGGGGAGGGGGATACGCGTCAAGGAGCGTAAATCTATTTATGGTCTGACTATAGTCGACAACCATACGGAATTTTTCCCCGGTCTTCACGACCACAACCTGAGCTCTCCAGGGACTGTTGCTGGCCTCTATGATCCCCTCACTGAGAAGCCTTCGGACCTCCGATCTGATGAACACCCTATCCTGCAGGCTGTACCGCCTGCTGCGAGTGGCTATGGGTTTACAGTCCTGGGTGAGATTGGCAAAGAGAGGAGGGGGGTGAGATTCGTAGCATGGCAAGGCTGCAGATAGTGAGTGGGGGTAGGGGCCCACCGAAACTGAGGGTGAGGCTATTAAGGTTACATTGAAAATCTAGGTCTAATAAGAGTGGCGTGCAGAGTTCGGGAAAGACGTAGAGTTGAAACTTTGCATAGCTAGCGCCTCGGATTGTGAGTGTCGTGGCGGTGCGCCCCTGGATCTGGACAGAGTGGGAGCCTGAAGCAAGAGAGATAGTTTGCCGCATGGGGAAAACGGGGAGCGCACAGCGTCTTACCAGATCTGGGTGTATGAAGCTCTCAGTACTCCCGGAGTCGAAAAGGCATGGCGTGCTGTACCCGTTGATCTGGACCTCTGTCATCGAATTCCGCAGATGCTTCGGGCGCGATTGGTCCAGAGTGACTGCGCTGAGTTGCGGGTAGTCGGCGACTCGATCAGATGTGCTGGAGTGGCCCCGTGGTGACTGCCCTCTGAGTTCATAGTCGACGAGGTGAGTTTCAGAGTTTGAAGGGGATGGATTCCAAGATGGCCGCCCCATGAGTCGCACATGGCCGGCCGCATGGAGGAGGATTGCCAAGATGGCCACCCCCATGAGTCGCACATGTCGGGTGGGGGCGGAGTCGGCATACAGGCTGCAGCATTTCGGGGCCTGCGGGCCTGTGAATTCAGGGAATGAGTGCTTTGAGCCGTGGGAGAGTTAGAGGCTGGGGCTTTCTTCGCCAGACACACTCTGGCATAGTGTCCTTTTCGCCCGCAGCTGCTGCAGGTCGCGTTGCGGGCCGGGCAGCGCTGCCGCGAGTGCTGATTCTGGCCGCAAAAGTGGCAGGCTGGGGCAGCATTGTGGCTGGGCGGCCGTGCGGCGCAGGCCTGGGGGAGTCGCTGGTCGGGGGCCCATGAAGCAACCCGGGGTCGCGGGGTCCGCGGGGAACAAGGTGAGGCTGCGGAAGGAGACCTCCATAGTGGTAGCAAGTTCAACAGTCGCTTCAGGATTTAGGGCTCCCTTTTCCAGCAGTTGTTGGCGCACGTAATTTGACCTAAGGCCCGCAACAAAGGCATCGGGTACAGCAAGTTCTCTATGTTCTGCCGTGGTAACCGCCTAGTAATTACAGTCATTAGATTAAGTTTTAAGCTCTCTCAGGAATTCTGCGAGCGATTCCGTAGGCCGCTGGCGGCGAGTAGTAAACGTGTGTCGCGCGTAGACCTCATTTACAGGCCTTACATACATTTTGTCGAGTAGCGCTAGGGCTTCAGTATACGAACCGGTGCAGTTTAGTTGAGTAGAGATTCTGTGGCTCACCCTCGCGTGCAGTAGGCTCAGTTTCTGCTCCTCTGTTGTTTCGGCTGTGCTTGCTTCCACCAGGTAGGCTTTAAAACGCAATTGCCTTCAGACAGCACGGTAGCATTGTGGATAGCACAATCGCTTCACAGCTCCAGGGTCCCAGGTTCAATTCCGGCTTGGGTCACTGTCTGTGTGGAGTCTGCACATCCTCCCCGTGTGTACGTGGGTTTCTTCCAGTTGCTCCGGTTTCCTCCCACAGTCCAAAGATGTGCAGGTTAGGTGGATTGGTCATGATAAATTGCCCTTAGTGTTGGGTGGGGTTACTGGGTTATGGGGATAGGGTGGAGGTGTTGACCTTGGGTAGGGTGCTCTTTCCAAGAGCTGGTGCTGACTCGATGGGCTGAATGGCTTCCTTCTGCACTGTAAATTCTATGAACTATGAACAAAACACCGCAACCAATGAGAAAAAAATTATTTTGCCTCTGCATCATGCGGGTCGAGTTCCAGTCACTCAGGCTTGAGGGCTGATTCCATGATTGATCCTGACTGTTTCTTAAGTAGATTAAATTGATGAAACCATCAATTCATTAGACAGGTGCTTTAAGATATGAACAGTGGTTTTAATCTACTTACAACAGAGCCAGCCTGTTCCACGTTGAACTCTCGATGAACTGAACGACTGGCTCTGAGCATTGGTATTTATACAGCAGTCCAGAGGGAGGAGTCCTGGGCGGAGCCAAGGGGGAGCCCTGTACAAACTCCTAAGCATTCCCAGCGCTACTGCCCCTAGTCGTCGGGCAACGCAACTGCGCTTATCAATGCATGGTCTCATGTATATACAATACAGTGTGAATTACAGAGTTACATTCACCACACACCAGGGGCAAAATTCTCCGACCCCCAGCAGGGTCGGAGAATTGCCTGGGGCCGCCGAAAATCCCGCCCCCGCCGTGGCAGAGATTCTCCACCACCCGGGAAGTGGCGGCGGCGGGAATCACGCCACTCCGATCGGCGAGGCCCCTGTGGTGATTCTCCGGACCGCGATGGGCTGAAGTCCCGCCGCTGGGAGGCCTCTCCCGCCACTGAGGTTTGAACCACCTCTGGTGGCGGCGGGATCGGCAGCGTGACCGAGCCCCCGGGGTCCTGGGGGAGGCGTGGGGCGATCGGACCCCGGGGGGTGCCCTCACGGTGGCCAGGCCCGCGATCGGGGCTCCCTGTTGAGATTCCGGGCCAGTGCCCTGGGTGCACTCTTTCTCCTCTGCGGCCGCCACGGCCTCCGCCATGGCAGAAGCGGAAGAGAAACCCACATCGCGCATGCGCCGATGGTGACGTCAGCGGCAGCTGGCCGTTGCATGCGTGCATGCGCCGACTGGCGAAAGCCTTTCGGCCAGCCCCGCTGCCGCTGGCGCCGGTTTTTTGTGCCAGTCTTCTGGTGCCAACCGCTCTGGCGCGGGGCTGGCCCCCAAAGGTGGGGAGAATTCTTCACCTTTGGGGAGGCCCGACCCCGGAGTGATTGGCGCCACTCCCCTACGCCGGGACCCCCCGTCACGCCGGGTAGGGGAGAATCCCGCCCCAGAATTGACTTTTTTGTGGTGGGGAAAACGGTGCTTCCAGGGATAGACAAAGTGGAATACTCCGCAATTGTGATATCAGAACACGCTCCACATTACATGGACGTGCGGCTAGAGACGGGCAGGGCCCAAAGCCCCACATGGAGGTTGGACGGTGCCTTACTAGCTGACAAGGCCTTCAATGAAAGGATAGCGTGGGCCATAGCAGAGTACAGGGAGAACAACCAAAACGGGGAGGTCTCACCCTCCACATTCTGGGAAGCGCTAAAGGCCGTACTAAGAGGGGAAATCATCGCTTTCAAAGCACAAAGAGATAGGGAGGAAAGGGTGGCTAGGCAGCAGCTGGTCGACTCCATACTGGAGGTAGACCGTAAATACTCCGAGGCCCTGACCGTAGAGCTCCTGGCGGAGAGGAAAGAGTTACAAAGGAACTTTGACCTGCTCTCCACCAGGAAAGCAGTGCACCAACTCCGCCAGGGGCGCGGGACCCTGTACGAACACAGAGACAAAGCCAGCCGCCTGTTGGAACACCAGCTGAGAAAGCAGGCAGCCACCAGAGAAATTGCACAATGCCAGGCCCACCCACCCCCGCCACGGCAAGAGCACCCTGAACAAAGAGCAAACCACTGCCCGAGGGACTGCTCCAGGTGGGAGGCCAGGCCCCAGCACGACGGAATGACAGTAGCTGAGAAGGGAGAGCAAGAAAGAGGAGTGCTGGGTATGATAGGGGAAGAGCAGGCAGAAAACCGCAGAGGCTAGGAAGGGGAGAAGGGAGACAGTAACTCTCGAGAGGGGGGCCACCATACCAGCAGGAAAGCTAGCGCCGGGGGCATGCAACAAAGCAGGGTAGCAGCGCGCCCCCAACAGGGGGGAAGGCACCAGGCAGGGGGTGGGGGGACCACTCAACAGAGTCGGGAGAACAAACGGGGACAGGAACAGGGGAAAGTGGGACAAAGGAGGGGTATACGGTGTGGCGCTAACAATTGCACTCAAAGACGAGAGACATGTACAATCGAGGCTTTATTGCTGTGTGATACTATTCCTCCGGCTGCAACTGTAGAATAGGGTATGAGTGACTCACACGCATATTTAAACACAAGCTCCCTGTGGGCGGAGCTAGCCGGCAGGGGCTTACCGGAGGAACCAGTATTACAGGTACAGCCATACATCCCCCTACTGCAAGTACGCATATCTACAGTGGTTATCACCACATTCACCCACAGTAAAAAAATGAGTCCGGTGGGGGTGACTTGTAACTATAATACAACGGATGATATACAGTATTTACAAAAGGGTTCAAACAAAGGAAACCAAGAGTCCATCCGGTTAGCAGGTTACAGGTTGAGCCAAATCGGCGGTCGAACGTTCCACTGTGATCAGCGTAGCTGTGGTGGTGACGTCGGCACAGGCGGTGATGGCAATGATGGTGCAGGTGCTGGCGGTGATGGTGCTGGCTGCTGGCGGGATGACTCCGAGAGCGAGCCGAAATCTTCTGTGTCCTCCAGTGTGGGCAGAGGGACGAGGGATGGAACTGGTGGGGACGAATATGGGGGCGCCAGGGAAAAGGAGGGTGGCATGGGGAGGAAAAGGGATGTGGGCATGGGATCGGCACCTGAGGGAGCCAGGTCCCAGAGTGAGACTGTGTCCTGGCGGCCGTAGGGGAACTCCACGTAGGCATACTGAGGGTTGGCGTGGAGAAGGCGTACCCTGTCCACCAGTGGTTCCGCCTTGTGGTGCCGTACATGCCTACGGAGAAGGACTGGGCCCGGAGTCGTGAGCCAAGTCGGGAGCGACACCCCGGATGTAGACTTCCTAGGGAAGGTAAAAACACGTTCATGGGGTGTACTGTTAGTTGCGGTGCACAGTAGCGACCGAATGGAATGGAGCGCATCAGGGAGGACCTGCTGCCAGCGAGTGGCTGGGAGGTTCCTGGACCGTAGGGCCAGCTGGACGGCCCTCCATACCGTCCCGTTCTCCCTCTCTACCTGCCCGTTTCCCCGGGGGTTGTAGCTGGTCGTCCTGCTGGAGGCGATACCCCTGCTGAACAGGAAATGACGCAGCTCATCGCTCATGAATGAGGATCCCCTGTCACTGTGGATATAGTCGGGGAAACTGAACAGAGCGAAAATGGAATCCAGGGCCTTGATGACGGTGGCAGACGTCATATCTGGGCATGGGATGGCGAAGTGTAACCTAAAAAATTAATCGACCACACTAAGGATTAAGGTGTTGCGGTCGGTGGAGGGGAGGGGCCCTTTGAAGTCCACGCTGAGTCGTTCAAAGGGGCGGGATGCTTTCACCAGGCGCGCGCGATCTGGCCGGTAGAAGTGCGGCTTGCACTTGGCACAGACCTGGCAGTCTCTGGTGACTGTCCGTACTTCCTCGACGGAGTAGGGCAGATTGCGGGCTTTGATTAGATGGTGCAAGTGAGTGACCCCCGGATGGCAAAGGCTCTCGTGCAAGGCACGGAGCTGGTTCACTTGTGCACTGGCACATGTACCTCGGGAGAGGGCGGCTGGGGCCTCGTTGAGCTTGCCGGGGCGATACAAGATCTCGTAGTTAACGGTGGAGAGATCGATTCTCCACCGCAAGATTTTGTCATTCTTGATCTTGCCCCGCTGCGTGTTGTTGAACATGAAGGCTACCGACCGTTGGTCAGTGAGGAGAGTGAATCTCCTGCTGGCCAGGTAATGCCTCCAGTGCTGCACCGCTTCAACGATTGCCTGGGCCTCCATTTCAACAGACGAATGCCGCATTTCGGAGGCATGGAGGTTGCGTGAAAAGAATGTCACGGGTCTGCCTGCCTGATTCAGCGTGGCGGCAAGGGCGACATCTGAAGCGTCGCTCTCTGCTTGGAAAGGCAGAGTCTCCTCTACGGCGTGCATCCCCGCCCTGGCTATGTCAGATCGAATGCGGGCGAAGGCCTGTAGTGCCTCGGCCGTGAGGGGAAAATGTGTGGACTGGATAAGTGGGCGGGCCTTGTCCGCGTATTGCGGGACCCACTGGGCGTAATAAGAAAAGAACCCCAGGCAGCGTTTGAGGGCCTTGGGGCAGTGGGGGAGTGGAAGCTCCATGAGGGGGCGCATGCGGTTGGGATCGGGCCCCAGTAGTCCGTTTTGGACTGCGTTGCCAAGGATGGCTAAGTGGTCTGTGCGGAACACGCATTTCTCCTTGTTGTACGTGAGATTAAGGAGAGATGCAGTGTGGAGGAATTTAGAAAGTTTGGCGTCATGGTCCTGCTGGTCATGGCCGCAGATGGTGACATTGTCGAGGTACGGGAAGGTGGCCTGCAGTCCGTACCGGTCAACCATTCGGTCCATTTCTCGTTGAAATACCGAGACTCCATTCGTGACGCCGAAGGGAACCCTAAGAAATTGGTACAGACGACCGTCTGCCTCGAAGGCACTGTAGGGACGGTCCGATTTACGGATGGGGAGCTGGTGGTAGGCGGATTTCAGGTCAATAGTAGAGAAGACCCTGTACTGTGCAATCTGATTGACCATATCAGAAATGCGGAAGAGGGGGTACGCGTCGAGCTGCGTGTACCGGTTGATGGTCTGGCTGTAGTCCACGACCATCCTGTGCTTCTCCCCCGTCTTAACCACTACCACCTGGGCTCTCCAAGGGCTGTTGCTGGCCTTGATGATACCCTCCTGAAGCAGCTGCTGGACTTCGGACCTGATGAAGGCCTTGTCCTGGGTGCTGTACCGTCTGCTCCTAGTGGCGACGGGCTTGCAATCTGCGGTCAGATTGGCAAAGAGGGAGTGAGGCTCGACCTTGAGGGTCGCGAGGCCGCAAACGGTGAGGGGAGGTATTTGAGGGTGAGGGTGAGGCTCTGGAGATCGCATGGAAATCCAGGCCTAGTAAGAGTGACGCGCAGAGGTTGGGGAGAATGTACAGATGGAAATGGTCGAATTCCACACCCTGTACAGTAAGTTTAACCAGGCAGAAACCCCGGATCGGGACAGAGTGGGAACCGTAGGTGAGAGAGATCTGCCGGTTGGCGGGATGGACCGCAAGGGAAAAGTGCCTTACCGTGTCCGGGTGGACGAAGCTCTCGGTGCTCCCGGAGCTGATGAGGCAGGAGGTCACGTGGCCGTTGACCAGCACAGTTGTGGAAGAGGGTGCCAGGTTGCGAGGACGCGACTGGTCGAGCGTAACGGAGGCGAGTAGCGGCCGATCGGCAGTTGAGTCAGATGATTCCGATGAGGAGCGGTAGCGACCTGTGTCCCGTGGCCCCATCCCGGGAGGAGGACAAAATGGCGGCGTCTGGAGTACCTGTGTGAGAGAAGATGGTGGGGGACAAAATGGCGGTGCCCATGGAGCACACGTTATGGGGTTGGGACAAGATGGTGGCGCCCATGGAACGCACATGGCGGTGGGGGATGAAGATGGTGGCGCCCATGGAGCTCACGTGGCGGGGGCGGCGAAAGATGGTGGCGCCCACTGATCGTACGTGGGGTCGGTGGAAACGTACGGCAGGGCCCATTGTGCAATCGGCTGAGCCGAGGGGGGAACGGGTTCGCGATAGCGGCAACCGTCCGGGACAGACACACCGCTGCAAAGTGGCCTTTCTTGCCACAAGCTTTGCAGGTCGCGGTGCGGTCCGGGCAGCGCTGGCGGGGGTGCTTCTGCTGACCGCAGAAGTAACAGTGGGGACCCCCAGGGAGCGCGGTGCGGCGAGTAGCACAGGCGCAGTGCACGGGGGCGGCTGCTTTAGGGTCCGGTTGCGGGGACCACGAGGGGTAGGACGGGTGGGCCTGGGGGGCCGTTTGCGGGGTCCACGAGGGGTAGGACGGGTGGGCCGAGTGGCTAGCGGAGTAAGATCGCGCACTACGGGAGGCGGCCATCATGGAGAGCGCCAGAATCTTTGTGGCCGCGAGGTTGAGGGCGGCCCCTTCCAGCAGTCGTTGCCAGATGGGGTCCGATGCAATGCCTGTAACAAAGGCATCGCGCATGAGTAAATCAGAGTGATCCGTGGCTGTGAGGGCCCGGCAGACGCGGTGCGTGGTGGTGGGGGGGGGGGGGGGGTGGTGGAGAGGGACGAGATAGGGAACAAGAGAGGAGAACCAGGGAGTTGGGGGGAGGCAGGGAAATGAGAGCTGGAAGGAAGGCCCGGGTACCAAAACGAGCATGGCACCTCCAGGAGCAGGGAACGAGGAAAATAAAGATGGAAGATGGGAGGAACGGCAGAAGCAGAGGCGAGCGCGAGACGGGAGAAGCAAGCGACAAAAACACGAAACACAGCCGAGTATCGGCCACTGTAATTATCTCTCCGGCAGCCGAATGTATATTTGCCTCCCCAATCCCCCCGCAAACAGTCGCCCACTTATGTGTTGTAAATAATTTTGCCAGGTGTACAGAGTTGCTGCTGTTGAGCTGGTGCACAATACCCTACCAGTTATTCTACTTTATTTTCTATTGTATTTTTAAAAAACTATGTACTATCTTCTTTTCTTTGGTATGTTTGGGTGTGCACTTCTCTTCTATATATGTGTATATATATATGTGTGTTTCTTATCCTGTGTACATAACAGTAAATATACCTTGTTCAAAAACCCAATAAAAAACATTTATAAAAAATAAAATAAATAAATAAAATTGTGACTTATTTACTTGCTCCTCCTGATACACATGAGTAAACTATACCCACACAAGTAAATTCTTTAAAGACATCTGGCACCTTCTTATCAATCGCCTCTTGATCAATCTGTACAATCTTTTGCACCTCCTTTTCTTCACTTGGGCTTTCCTTTACCACTTTAACAAACCCCACTGTCTTTTCCTGTTTTACCATATCAGCCTTCCCAGTGCTTTTCTTCAACCACCAACACTGTGACTTTACATGGCCTAGTTTATTACAGTAAAAACTTTTGACATTTTTCATTTCTTTTCCATCCTCCTGGATTTCTTTTTTAATCTGAGGTACACTCTCCTTATTATCTCCCATCAGATCTCCTTTACCTTTACCACTTGAGTATTTCTGATGTCCCCAGTTTCTATCCCTCACAGGCTGAAACTGATGTCGGAAACCAAGCTTTGATTTATGAACTAATTCATAATCATCTGCCATTTCTGCTGCTAATCTCACAGTTTTAACCCTCTGCTCCTCCACATGAGTTCTACTACATCAGGAATTGAATTTTTAAACTCCTCCAAAAGTATAATTTCTCTGAGAGCTTAATACATTTGGTCTATTTTCAAAGCCCTTATCCACCGATCAAAATTACTCTGATTGATCCTTTCAAACTCCATATATGTTTGACCAAATTCTTTCCTTAAATTTCTAAACCTTTCTGTCGGATTCAGGCACTAGTTCACATGCAGCTAAGATGGATTTTTTCACCTCCTCATACGTCTCAGATACCTCCTCTGGTAGTGATGAAACATTTCACTAGCCCACCTACTAGCTTTGTTTGAATCAGTAATACCCACATATCCTGTGGCCATTTCATTTGTTCAGCCACCTTCTCAAATGAAATGAAAAAGGCTTCCACCTCCATCTCGTCAAACCTGGGCAATGCTTTTTAAATAGATTCCCACCAAGCATTGGACTTTGAGCTCTTTCTCACTATCCTCACCACTATCAACCAACTGTACGTTTCCCTTTACGTCTGCCAATTTTAACTGACTGTAATGTTTCATGGCCATTTTCTGAAGTTCAAATTCTCTCTCTTTATCTTTATCCCTCCCTTTCTTTTTCTTTTTGTTATGCTCGGGCTATTCTTTCTGTTTTCCTTTCTTCTCCCTCTATTTCCTATCTCTCTCTTTCTCTTTCCTTTTCCTCTCTCTCTCTCGCTTTCATCTTCAAGTTGCTTTAATTCTTTCTCTTGTTCCATTTGTTTAATTTGTAACTGAAGTTTTGCCATTTCCAATGAGTCAGAGTCTATTTCAGGCAACTTTAAATGCTTAGCCACCGCCATAATTACCTCACCTTTTCGTATTTTGTCAGGTAATGTTAACTGCAATGTTTTTGCCCAATCTAACAGTCTGCTTTAAGTCTCTGTCCGTAAGGTACTGCATGTGACCACCCCCAAAAACTTCAGAGCCTCTGAAAGAGCCATTGTCCACAACACACTCACCACTTAAACTAGAATACCACACCTAAAAAGCAACCACAATATGCTCACCCCTCACTGTCTTTAAATTCACTAATTCAATCCAATAGATAGCCTTTTCTCCCCCTCGAGCCCCCAGTGTGTTATGGGCCAGGGTTTAGAGAACCCCAAAGTGTATCATGGAGTTCACCTGACCCACAACTTTTAATAGATTATGGTATGGGGAGCACACGGCCCACTCTACAGGTGTGGTACAACAGAAATGGAAAAGTATTTTTTAAAGCAAAACAATGTTTATTCTATGAACTCAAGTTAACCTTTTTAAAACATACAGTGAACATCTTAGCAACCATCAATTCAAATACAAGCCCCAAAGAATACAACACTAAGTAATCCTGAATAACTTCCCAAACAACATCCAGAGGACAAAAGAAACACTTTTTAACAGAAGCACATTAGGTTTACATTCGCTACTGAGAACATTTATAATTCTGAATTCACCAAATGATCAAGAGTCTTTTCATGGCAGAGAGATCAACAGTACACCTGCTCTGTCTGGCTTCAGCTCCAACACTGAATACGAAACTCAAACACACCCTGCAGCAAACAGCCTAAAACAAAAGTAAAAAGCTGACAGACAACGCAGCACCACCCACTCTCTGACATCACTGCAGTAATATGAGCAGCCAAACATTTCTTAAAGCGACATTCTCATGACACTTCACAGGTAAGAAAATTAGAAATCATTTCTTCTATAGGACAAGTAATGCCTCTGAACTCTCCCTTGGCATTTCCCTATCTCTAAATGACCTTGGTGAAGTCTTTGAAGAATATAAAGCTGAAGTGTTCTCAGAATGACTATTCATCATTAAAAACAAAGAGATCATCAACAATTGTGAAGTGCTGCCTCTGTTCAAAGTGCTACCGTAGTGCTGAATTGTGTAGCCACCTGGTGTGGCCACGTCCCGATTCCAAAATGGATACTCTCAAAGAGTACAGGGAAAAATGGGCAGCACGAGAAAAACAAGCAGGTGCAAGGTTTCCTGTGGATTGGAACTTGCAGAACCCAGACAGAACTGAAACTACAAGCCATTAGCATAGTAATGAGCTATCTCCGGGGGCAAAAAGAAACATTGAAACAATCGGTACCAGGACAGACTCCCCGGCGCCAGTGGTGGCTAAAACAAAAGCAGGCAAACGGTTACCTTGAGCCCGCCCAACGATCAGGGATCGACCCCGTTATTGGAGAGAATCGATACAAACGATTGGGACATGGTCCAATTAATTGGGACCAAGTCCAGGGTCCGCCCAGAAGGGCGCGAAACCCCTGGGGGCTATAAAACAGAGTTCCAAAGGTCAGTTCGCTCTCTTGCGCTTACTCTTACTCCTCTCCATCTTCATCTTGGCCTTTGGCTCTCAGCGACGAGAGGCTCGCCAAGCACCAGTCAAGTAAGTCTAATGTCAACGCATGCTACAAGATAGGCGCTCCTAGCTACTATTCCATACCAGTTCGTAGCCAGCAGTATCAGAACCGGACAACGGCCATTGTTCCTCTGACTGAGTGGGCCACTCGAAGCTAAGTATAGGCCTTTAGTAGTAGTTGTAGTTTAGTGAGTAGAGTTTATGTATGAGTAGTAATTGACTGTGTGTGTAAATAAATGTGCATTGATTTCAAACTTACTAACTGGTGTATCGAGTCATTGATCAGTATTCGGTTTGAACCTTGTGGTGGTATCAGAAAGTTACCTGGCGACTCTTGAGCAAAGGTAATTAAAACAGAGCAAATTAAGGGAAAGCATAACGAGCAACAATTGTTAGGAGTGTTGTCTAGGCATCCTTCCAGAGAATATTCTTTTATCTGGACACATTTGTCAATTTGCTGGTTTATCTCTGCAGTTTCTTTGTAATAGCCAGTAGCTGTTTAGTAATCAGGGATGTATCACGGCACCAAGGACCTGGGAACAATCCTGGTCCTGGGTCACTGACCGTGTGGAGTTTGCACAGTCTCCCTGTGTCTGCTTGTGTCTCACCCCCACAACCTAAAGATGTGCAGGGTAGGTGGATTAGCCACACTAAATTGCCCCTTAATTGGAAAAAACAATTGGGTATTCTAAATTTTTTTTTAAAGTAATGAAGGATGTATACACTTTCACCTCTGGCATTTCTGATAGTGTTATGGATCTCAGAAGAAGTAAGCTGTATTTGTGGGTGTTAGGAATAAGCTATAGCTTTAGGTTTAATTTGTGTTTCTATATTTGTGTGTCGAGAAAGGGAAATCCTAAGTGAAATGCCTGCATTCTAATGAGGTATTATGACTCTTGAAGAGAAGTTAAAATAAACAGAAAGTAGAAAACACTGTGCTGTTGCCTCGCAACCACGGATTGGAGAGAGATCCACAGATATACAAAACGATCCAGAAGGAAGTAGTATTCCACAGAAAGTGCAAGAAAAGGCAGGACATGGAAAAGGATGATTAGCAAGTTCCAAACTAAAGAAGAAACCTTAATTGATAATGGAACAGAAGAAAGGTTCCAAGAAGACTTTCTAGTCAAAGGAAATGAATCTGGAAATGGTCGTGTTAAGTGAAGTGAAGAGTGAGGTGCAGAAAAAAAGACTCCAAAGTTTGCAGGAAGCCATGTGTAAAGCAAAATAGGCTTTCAAGAAGACAGAAGATCAGGAGAGACAGCCAAAATGATGGGGACTCCTTACTGCAGGCCAGTGAAGCTGTGGTGTTCCATTGACATGGCTGAGAGAGAATGGAAGGTAAAGCTGAAAAGCACATGGTGATCCAGGGGAAAGGGACATCAGAAGGCAAGGTTGAAGCCCTGGAGCTAGAGCCATGTTGAAGATGCCCAAGTGAAAGCTTAGTTTAGGAGAAAATTCCAAAGTGAGTTCTTTGGGTTTGGGGATTGGAAATCTTAGTTGAAGGACAGAGATTCTCTGAGCCCAGTTGTCTCATGCTGTGTCAAGTGTATGGGTGAATTTGATGAGAGATTCATAGTATCTGTTTGGGGTGGAATCTGTAACTTGGTTTCAGCATTTAGTATGTCCGACTGCAGGTTGTCTGTTGGTTCATGTGGGTTGTGTACTTACTGTGAACACTAAAGTATAATATAAATTTTGTCACCTGAGTTATATTTATATCTGAAAAGGTACAATAGGGTGAAGGATTTCTAAAATATAGTTCATATTTTCTTACTAAATAAATGTTTTATATTTTTTAAAGGTCATCCACTGAGTCCTGAGACTCCATTCAGTAGCCACCTTCTGTGTTCCTAATTAAAATTAAAAGTTAATGGGGGGGGATTCACTATTTCTGAGACTGTGTTGACGCTGACACAGAATTCGTGGACTTTCACGACAGAAAAACTGGTGCCGAACCCGGATCAATTCAGCGACTGTTAAGGGGCTAGCACCCCTAGGGCTAGCAGCCCTAAGGGGCTGGTTTAGCTCACTCAGCTAAATCGCTGGCTTTTAAAGCAGGCCAGCAGCACGGTTCGATTCCCGTACCAGCCTCCCCGGACAGGCGCCGGAATGTGGCGACTAGGGGCTTTTCACAGTAACTTCATTAAAGCCTACTCGTGACAATAAGCGATTTTCATTTTCATTTTTTCACCAGCTCCAAGTGGAACACAATCGATTCCAATGAGAAACGGTACAGGATTCGCCGGGTCTATGATTGATACTTGGGAGGCTGACAAGCTGCAGACATATATACACAATATGCTCCCCATATTGCTCCCAATAAAGCTGAACCATGCCTGCGCAATACCTTCTGCTTCTCCATCCCCAAATCTGTAGACAATGCATCTGCTTCTGCTATAGTCATCTATTCTGGGTCAAACATTGCTGACATTTCAGTAGAAATTAGAAGATTTTTGGTATTCTTGAAAGCATTTTGCAGGTCCACTCAGCACCACTGTTGACCTTGTCTCAACAACTCATTGGTTTCTGTCAAGTTTGGTAGGAACCTGCCAAGCTGGTTGACCCTTTGTAGGAATCGCTGCAGCTCTGTGATATTTCTTAGTTGGGAAACGCTAATCCTCTTTGTTTTCTATGGTCGACTGTTATTCCTGAGGCCTCTGCGATGAGCCCTAAAACTTTAGTCATAAGTTTTGCAAATTCACATCTCTTGTCCATGTCAAACCAGCATCCTGTAGAAATTTCAGGATCGCTCTCACTCTACGGTCATAGAATCATAGAATTTACTACAGTGTAGAAGGAGGCTCTTTGGCCCATTAAGTCTGCACAGAAGGAAGTGAAAGAGCCCTCTTAGAGATGTTGGCAGTGTCATAGGGAATGCCGGGAAATTCCATCTCGTAAAGTAGCAAACTGTATATGTAGGATTTCTGGACTTCCTGAAGGCATTTGATAAAGTTCCGCACAAAAGGTTAATACACAAGGTCACATGGAGTCTGGGGTAATTTATGAGCTTGGATAGAAGACTGGCTAACTGACAGACGCCAGCGAGTCGGGATAAATGGGTCATCTTCTGGTTGGTAAGATGTAATTAGAAGGGTGTCACAGGGTTCGGTCCTTGGCCATAGCTATTTATAGATTCATAGAACATAGAAAAATACAGCACAGAACAGGCCCTTCGGCCCACGATGTTGTGCCGAACTTTTGTCCTAGATTAAGAACAAATTAATCTACACCCCATCATTCTACCGTAATCCATGTACCTATCCAATAGTCGCTTGAAAGAACCTACCTCTGACATCCCCCTATATCTTCCACCATTCACCTTAAATTTATGTCCCCCTGTAATGGTTTGTTCCACCCGGGGAAAAAGTCTCTGACTGTCTACTCTATCTATTCCCTTGATCATTTTATAAACCTCTATCAAGTCGCCCCTCATCCTTCTCCGTTCTAATGAGAAAAGGCCCAGCAAACTCAACCTTTCCTCGTAAAACCTACTCTCCATTCTAGGCAACATCCTGGTAAATCTCCTTTGCACCTTTTGCAAAGCTTCCACATCCTTCCTAAAATGAGGCAACCAGAACTGCACACAGTACTTCAAATGTGGCCTTACCAAGGTTTTGTACAGCTGCATCAGCACCTCACGGCTCTTAAATTGCTAATGAACGCTAGCACATCATAGGCCTTCTTCACAGCTCTATCCACTTGAGTGGAAACTTTCAAAGGTCTTTGAACATAGACCTCAAGATCTCTCTGCTCCTCCACATTGCCAAGAACCCTGTCGTTAACCCTGTATTCCGAATTTATATTTGTCCTTGCAAAATGGACAACCTCACACTTTTCAGGGTTAAACTCCATCTGTCACTTCTCAGCCCAGCTCTGCATCCTATCTATGTTTCTTTGCAGCCGATAACAGCCCTCCTCACTATCCACAACTCCACCAATCTTCATATCATCTGCAAATTTACTGATCCACCCTTGAACTCCTTCATCCCAGTCATTAATGAAAATCACAAACACCAGAGGACCCAGAACTGATTCCTGCGGTACACCACTGGTAACTGGGCTCCAGGCTGAATATTTGCCATCCACCACCACTCTCTGACTTCTATCGGTTAGCCAGTTCGTTATCCAACTGGCCAAATTTCCCACTATCCCATGCCTCCTTACTTTCTGCATAAGCCTACCATGGGGAACCTTATCAAATCCCTTACTAAAATCCATGTACACTATGTCCACTGCTTTACCTTCATCCACGTGCTTGGTCACCTCCTCAAAGAATTCAATAAGACTTGTGAGGCAAGACCTAACCCTCTCAAATCCGTGCTGACTATCCCTAATCAAGCAATGTCTTTCCAGATGCTCAGAAATCCTATCCCTCAGTACCCTTTCCATTACTTTGCCTACCACCGAAGTAAGACTAACTGGCCTGTAATTCCCAGGGTTATCCTTATTCCCTTTTTTGAACAGGGGCACAGCATTCGCCACTCTCCAATCCCCTGGCACCATCCCTGTTGACAGTGAGGACGAAAAGATCATTGCCCATGGCTCTGCAATTTCATCTCTTGCTTCCCATAGAATCCTTGGATATATCCCATCAGGCCCAGGGAACTTGTCTATCCTCAAGTGTTTCAAAATGCCAAATACATCTTCCTTCCTAACAAGTATCTCCTCGAGCTTACCAGTCTGTTTCACACTGTCCTCTCCAATAATATGGCCCCTCTCATTCGTAAATACTGAAGAAAAGTACTCGTTCAAGATCTTTCCTATCTCTTCTGACTCAATATACAATCTCCCGCTACTGTCTTTGATCGGACCCACCCTCGTTCTAGTCATTCTCATATTCTCACATATGTGGGAAATACCTTGGGGTTTTCCTTGATTCTACCCGCCAAAGATTTCATGCCCTCTCTTAGCTCTCCTAATCCCTTTCCTCAGTTCCCTCTTGGCTATCTTGTATCCCTCCAGCGCCCTGTCGGAACCTTGTTTCCTCAGCCTTACATAAGTATCCTTCATCCTCTTAACAAGACATTCAACCTCTCTTGTCAACCATGGTTCCCTCACTCGACCATCTCTTCCCTGCCTGACAGGGACATACGTATCAAGGACATGTAGTATCTGTTCCTTGAACAAGTTCCACATTTCAATTGTGTGTCCTTCCCTGACAGCCTATGTTTCCAACTTCTGCACTTCAGTTCTTGTCTGACAGCATTGTATTCCCAATTGTAAACCTCGTCCTGTTGCAGGCACCTATCCCTCTCCATTACTAAAGTGAAAGTCACAGAATTGTGGTCACTATCTCCAAAATGCTCCCCCACTAACAAATCTATCACTTGCCCTGGCTCATTACCAAGTACCAAATCCAATATGGCTTCCCTCTGGTTGGACAATCTACATACCATGTTAGAAAAGCTTCCTGGACACACTGCACAAACACCATCCCATCCAAACTATTTGATCTAAAGAGTTTCCACTCAATGTTTGGGAAGTTGAAGTCACCTATGACTACTATCCTGTGACTTGTGCACCTTTCCAAAATCTGTTTCCAAATTTGTTCCTCCACATATCTGCTGCTATTGGGGGGCCTATAGAAAACTCCCAACAAGGTGACTGCTTATTTCCTATTTCTGACTTCAACCCATACTACCTCAGTAGGCAGATCCTCCTCGAACTGCCTTTCTGCAGCTGTTATACTATCTCTAATTAACAATGCAACCCCCTCCCCCCCCACCTCTTTTACCACCCTCCCTAATCTTATTGAAACATCCATAACCAGGAACCTCCAACAACCATTTCTGCCCCTCTTCTATCCAGATTTCCGTGATGGCCACCACGTCGTAGTCCCAAGTACCAATCAATGCCTTAAGTTCACCCACCTTATTCCTGATGCTTCTTGTGTTGAAGTATGCACACTTAACCCCATCTTCATGCCTGCAAGTACTCTCCTTTGTCAGTGTTACCTTCCCCACTGCCTCACTACACGCTTTGACGTCCTGAACATCGGCTACCTTAGTTGCTGGACTACAAGTCCGGTTCCCATTCCCCTGCCAAATTAGTTTAAACCCTCCCGAAGAGTACTAGAAAACCTCCCTCCCAGGATATTGGTGCCCCTATGATTCGGATGCAACCCGTCCTGCTTGTACAGGTCCCACCTTCCCCAGAATGCGCTCCAATTATCCAAATACCTGAAGCCCTCCCTCCGACACCATTCCTGCAGCCACGTGTTCAACTGCACTCTCTCCCTATTCCTTGCCTCGCTATCACATGACACCGGCAATAAACCAGATATGACAACTCTGTCTGTCCTGGCTTTTAACTTCCAGCCTAACTCCCTAAATTTGTTTATTACATCCACACCCCTTTTCCTACCTATGTCATTGGTACCAATGTGCACCACGACTTCTGGCTGCTCACCCTCCACCTTAAGGATCCTGAAGTCACGATCCGAGACATCCCTGGCCCTGGCACCCGGGAGGCAACATACCTTCCGGGAGTCTCGCTCGCGATCACAGAATCTCCTATCTATTCCCCTCACCATTGAGTCTCCTATCACTATTGCTTTTCTATTCTCCCCCCTTCCCTTCTGAGCCCCAGAGCCAGACCCTGTGCCAGAGATCTGGCGGCTAGGGTAATCCCCCGATAGGTCATCCCCCCAACAGCATTCATGACCCTTTGAGAGAAATAGTTTATAATATATGTTAATGACTTGGATGCAGGGATGGAAGCCAAATTTGCAGATGACACTAAAATAGGTGGGATAGTAAGTTGCAATGAAGAAATAAGAAATTTACAAATGGATATAGATTGGTTAGATGAGAGGGCCAAATGTTGTCAGTTGGAGTTTAATGTGGATATGCTTGAGGATATTGATTTTGGTTGTAAAAATGGAAAGACAACTTATTATCTGAATGGAGAGAATCTTCAGAGTACTTCAGTGCAGATGGATCTGAGTTCCTCGTGCACAAATCTCAGAAAACTAGCATGCAGGTCCAACAGGTAATAAGAAAAGCAAATGGAATGTTGGCCTTTATAGCTAAAGGAATAGAGTATAGAAGTAGGGAAGTGTTGCTGTAACTGTACGAGGAATTGGTGAGACTGCACTGGGTGTACTGTGTACAGTTTTGGTCACCTTATTTGAGGAGGGATGTAGTTTCATTAGAGGCAGTTCAGAGGAGGTTCATCAGAATAATTCCAGAAATGAGGGGTTTGTTTTATGAAGGGAGATTGAGCAGTTTAGGCCTATACTCTCTCAGATTTAGAAGAATGAGGGGAGATCTAATTGAGGTATATAAGATGATAAATGATATTGGCAAAGTAGACATAGAGCAGATGCTTCCTCTTGTGGGGCAATCCAGAACGAGCGGTCATAGTTTTAGGATAAGAGGGAGCAGATTTAAAACAGAGATGAGGAGAAATTACTTCTCTCGAAGGGTCGTGAATCTGTGGAATTCACTACCCCAGAGTGCAGTGGATGCCTGGACATTAAGCTCATTTAAGGAGGAGAGGGACAGATTTTTAATTAATAATTGTAGTGATCTGTACATCTGTACATAAATCTGCACATACACCAGGGACTGCAGACAGATGTAATAGCCACAGCACCACTAGAGGGCAGCATCAGAGACGGGTATAAAGGGTCCAGCCCAAGGGGTGATCCACCTCTTTCAGAAGCACAGGGCTAGTGAGCAGCAGCAGCAGACAGAGACAGCTCGGCATAGGTAGTTTACCTTATTTTTACTGGTCATACCTCTAGACTGTATTATATCTAGTTAAGCTTTGGAAACAGAACAAACCTACTGAATAAAGTATTTGTGTTAATTGGAAGTCTACAATCTTTATTCAGATTTGGCGAATAACATAGTAATGACTTGAAGTGTTATGGAGAACGTGCAGGAACGTGGAGTTGAACCTGTAAGGAGATCAGCCATGATCATATTGAATGGCAGAGCAGACTCGAGAGGCTGAATTATTAAAAATTAATTTACGGGATGTGGGCATCGCTGGTTAGGCCAGAATTTATTGCCCATGCCTAGTTGCCGTTCAGAAGGTGGTGGTGAGTTGCCTTCTTGAACTGCTGCAGTCCTTGAGATGTAGATATACCCTCTGTGCTATTAGGGAGGGAGTTCCAGGATGTTGCCCCAATGACAGCAAAGGAGCGGCGATATATTTCGAAGTCAGGGTGCTGAACATTGTGCAATCATCCGCAAACATCCCCATTTCTGACATTATGATGGAAGGGAGATCATTGATGAAGAAGTTGAAGATGGTTGGGCCTAGGACACTACCCTGAGGAACTCCTGCAGTGATGTCCTGGAGTTGAGATGATTGACCTCAAACCACCACAACCATCTTCCTTTGTGCCAGGTATGACTCCAACTAGCAGAGAGTTTTCCCCCTGATTCCCATTGCCTCCAGTTTAGCTAGGGTTCCTTGATGCTATACTGGTCAACTGCTGCCTTGATGTTAAGGGCAGTCACTCTCACCTCACCTCTGGCATTCAGCTCTTTTGTCCATGTTTGAACCAAGGCTGTAATGAGGTCAGGAGCTGAGTGACCCTGGCAGAACCCAAATTGAGCATATTTGAGCAGGTTATAGCTGAGTGAGTGCCGCTTGATAGCACTGTTGATGACTCCTTCCATCACTTTGCTGATGATGGAGAGTTGACTGATAGGGCGGTAATTGGCTGGGTTGGAGGTGTCCTATTTCTTGTGTACAGGACTCACCTGGGCAATTTTCCACATTGTTGGGCAGATGCCAGTGCTGTAGCTGCCTGCCCCTGCTCCTAGTTCTTATGTTCTTGCACAATAGAGAAAAGGTAAATCCCGAGCAGAGATTGAATGTAATCCAATGGAGTAGACCTAGAGGATTAAGACATCTCTTGGGAAGAATGTATTTACACACAGAGTAATTAACACTTGGATTGGGCTTCTTGTAAAACTAATGGAGGAAAAGACGTTATGGCAAGAACAAATTGGATGAATGAGCTTAATGGCCCTAATTACCACCTTTAGTTTTATTCATCTTGTGATCACTGGTCTGTCTTCAACAGTTAAGAACCTCTCCAAATTGGTGCAACAGATCTCTAACTAACCAATGGTGTTATTGTGGAGCAAATTGAAAATGAAAGAAGATAAAAAGTGAGGTTTTTCTACTGATGGAGATTACAGAACACAAATATTTGCCTTGAATTATGGTTAATTTATACTTAGTTCAAGACAAAATGATAATCCTAAAACTATGAAAAACATACAGACAAGGTCACAGTAACCTCCCTTGTCGGAAATTAATGTCAAGTTGCATTGGGGAATGAAGGCAAAAGCTAGGCTACAAGCCTGAAGATTAAAGGAGAATAAAAAGATTGACTTATATGTACATGGAATTTTTCAGAAGCACAACATGCCTCGAAGTGTTTTACTGCCTTTGAAGGATGTTTGAAGTGGAGCCATTGCTGTGATGTCGGAAAAGCAGCAACCAATTTGTGCACAGCCACGTGACAACACAAAAATCTGTTCTTGCAATGTTGACTGAAGGATAGATATTGCTCAGCATACCGGGGGTAACTCCCCTGCTCTTCTTCAAAGTGCAGTCAGGAGACATTTAACATCCTCTTGAGAGGACACACAACACCGCCTGTGGGAGGCACAGTAGCACAGTGGTTAGCACTGTTGCTTCACAGCTCCAGGGTCCGAGGTTCGATTCCCGGCTTGGGTCACTGTCTGTGCGGTGTCTGCGCGTTCTCCCCGAATCTGCGTGGGTTTCCCCAGGCTGCTCCGGTTCTGAATTCTGAGGGAGACATCTGAATTCTCCCTCTGTGTACCCGAATAGGCGGCTAGGGGCTTTTCACAGTAACTTCATTGCAGTGTTAATGTAAGCCTACTTGTGACTTAATAAAGATTATTAATGGCTCATCCAAAAGACAGAACCTCCAAGTGTGCAACACTGGAGTGGCAGCCTTGATTTCTATGCTCATGCCCTCAAGTGGGACTTGGACCTTTCATGACTCGGGGTTAAGGTGATAAAAACTGAGCCATCCTTAACAGTGGCTCTTGTTATTTTTGTAATGCATGTAAATATTTAATTGTCGGTGTGCTGTCATTAATATTACTCTGTAATTTCCCAAATCCCTCCATCTGTTGAGACTATGCATCAAAACAAAGACTTGTATTTAGGTTTTTGCTTTATCTTTTCTCCCAGACACCACTCAGAAGCACTTGTCACACGGAGAATTACTGTGAACGGTCAAAGTCCATGTTCTTCAAAGCTTTAATATCAGGCGAACAAATACTGTGCAGCAAGCATTTGATTTGGGAAGGAGAGCTTGTATTTAAAGCAGAAACACTCTTGGAGGAGGAGAGAGAAACAAACAGTACGAACCTGGGAATTTTCCAAACAGCAAAAACAACAGCCTCATAACTCTGCAATTTCAAAAGGAAATCATTAACCCATTGTAAACTCCAATATTGAAAGGCAAGGCCAGCTTCAGTTTTAAGTAACAGCAGCCTGACAATGAATGGCCTTCGGTAGTCTGACATCTGATGTTAGTGATTTGAGCATGAAATGAAATGAAATGAATGAAATGCGAAGTAGGCTGACAATGAGGGAGTGCTGCACTGCCGGAGAGACCATCTTTCAGGTGAGACCTGTAAGGGGGCCTCCTGTTGATTCCCTTATTTCCCGTTTCTTTACTTTGCTGTTATCATTTTGATCCATGGATGCTTAATGGACATATATCTTTAAGTCAAGTAGGGGAAGTGAGGAATTCAAAAATTACAAAACAGAATACTGTGTGAGCCTTCGGATAGCAGAACTCAGACTTTTCGACACCCAAGAGATCGGTGGCACTCGATTCAATTGGTTGGCTGGTGGCCAATGAATTAGCCAACAAGGCCATATTCTGCCCGGTAACAGGTAGTGATGGGGTCCTGCCTGAGTGGGTTGATTTTCAGAGAGTCAGGGGAAGTTCAGTTAGAGACCTGGATGCTGAGAGACAAGGAACTGCTCTCTCTCTCCCCTGATGTTTTCTCCAGAAAAGCTGGATAGCTGCTGCATTTCTGAAACTGAAGAGAAACTGAATGATCTGCAGTGAAAACCATTACAGACTGGAAAGCAGAAATCTCGAACTGAAAACTTAAGGTGAATGAAGGTGTGCTAGAAACAACCATCCGAACCAAAAACTTTTACCTTTTACTTACCATTTTATCCCCTCTTCCCCCCTCTGTGTTTGTCTGTCTTGTGTGTGTATGTTTGTAGAGGGTCGGACTAGTTTAAGTGGGGGGGGGGGGGGGGGGGCTAGGGATTGGACAATAGTTAACCAGTTGTATTTGCTGCACATTTAATGATAGTTACTGTTATTAATAAAATTAATTGTATTTAAATTTAACAATCTGGTGACTGTAGTTATTGGGCAGATAAGGGCAAAGACTTTGAGAGTTTTTTTCTGAGAATCATTTTTTAATTTTAATGGTGTTGCGACTCTGGGTCACGTGGAGCAGGAACTGAAGACGCACTAGTGCAGATCTTAACCCGACACCCTGTCTGCACTTGCAAGCGGATGCAAAAGATGCCACTGTTTGAGGATGAGTGGTGAATTCTCCCCAATGTCTCAGTCAATATTTATCTCTCAACCAAGACCTAAAAACAGATAACCTGGTCAATAGTCGTGATCAGGTTGCTATTTATAGGGATTTTCTGCACAAAGCAGCAGCTATTTTGTTCCTACATTCCAACAGTGACTGCTTTTCAAAATTGCTCCCTTGGCTGTGCTGATGCCATGAAGGCAGAAAGGCAAGTCTTTGTTTTTTAACACATGTTGTAGAAGAAGGGATTATATCTCTGGGATATTATGCCCTATTAATTTTATGACTGACGCAAGTGACTTATACACTGTTGTAATGACCTCCAATTAGCATTACTGGTTGGCCAATTGGAGTATGAGCTCCCTTAATGATAGCTCATTGAGGGGGCCCATATAATCACCAGTGTAGGCTTTGTGAGCCAGTCTTAAGTTGACTGGAATGCTAGCAGCTCTGTTTGGAGCTGCTCTTGTATCTAGTTATTGGAAATAAATATTGGTGTGGTGACGGGACTCCTGCCTTCTGTGAATTATTACAGTGGCGACGAGGTAAACAAAGAACTTTGCGGAGACCAGCTGCCGCACTCGGAGGGTAAGCCTTGCTATTTCAAAAATGCCGTTTTTTGGGAGGTTAGAGGCATTCGACCCGACTGTTGAGGACTGGTCCCAGTATGTGGAGAGAATGTGTTACTTCTTCCGGGCCAATGATATAATTACGGACGAAAGGAGACGGGTTATCCTGCTGTTGGCGTGCGGACCTTCAGCTTTCGCCATTATACGTAGTCTGACTTATCCCGATGCACCGGACACGAATTCTTTCCAAGAATTAACGGAATTGATGAAAGAGCACTACGACCCAAAACCACCCCTCATTTTGCGTAGGTACAGATTCTACACAGCGAAGCGGGAAGACAGGGAGTCAGTCACGAATTTCTTGACCCGCCTGAGAAGGCTGGCGGAAAAATGTGAGTTCGGCCCGACGCTAAATGAAATGCTTTGGGACCGGTTAGTGTGTGGCACAAACGACCTCACAATACAGAAGCGCCTGTTGGCGGAAGCGGAGCTAGACTGCAGGCAGGCGTTACAGCTCGCACTGTCCCTAGAAAAGGCAGCAAGTGGGACACAGGAACTACAGGGCACGCCAATGGAATTAGAGGGACTACCACAACGGGTCCAGCTACCAGATAGCCGCTCTCAGGAAAAGCCTGAGGAATAGAGGGCCAAAGGAAAACCCCAGAACTGCCCCCAAGTCTGCTAGGACTAACTGGAGACAGAGGGAAGTACCGGCTGAGGCTCCCCCAACAGAGAAGGACTGTTTTTGGCACCAGACAGAGTGGGGTAACAACGACAGAAACCCCAGAAGGAGGTGGCAAAAGAGGAATAGCAGGTGGGGACGCAGGGAGGTATACAACCTAGACGCCCCATCCTCCTCCGAAGCGGAACAATTATATAATATTGCGATGAAGAAAGCAGAACCTATTAAGATTACCCCACGGGTGAATGGTCGGCCGACAATAATGGAAATAGACATGGGGGCGGCCGTATCAGTAATGGGAGTGGCAGCATTTAGAAAAATCAAAGATGGACTCCAGCCACTAACCCTAACAAAAACATTGACGAAACTTAAAACCTACACGGGGGACCCCCTGGAATTTCTAGGCACGACTCATGTACCCGTGGAATATGAGAAACAATTGCTCAGATTACCGTTGAAAATAGTAGAGGGCTCCGGACTGAGCTTAATTGGACGGAACTGGCTGAAAGACCTAAAATTAGATTGGATGAAAATTTTCATGAGTGGAAGCGGGCAGTTGAGTGGAGTACTCCAAAAATACCCAGAGGTCTTCCAAGATGGTTTGGGGGAAATCATAGGCGCCAAAGCAACTTTGCACGTGGACCCAGAAGCCCTTCTGAAATTTTGTAAGGCCAGGCCGGTGCCTTTTGCATTAAGGAAGAAAGTAGAGGTCGAAATAGAAAGGTTACGGTGCGACGGCATTATCTGATCAGTACAGTTCTCGGAATGGGCAGCGCCGGTGGTACCAATTTTGAAGCCAGACGGCTCGATACGTCTCTGTGGAGATTTCAAACAGACGATAAACAAATACGCACTGCTGGACAAATACACGATCCCGAAAATAGACGACCTATATGCCAAATTGGCATGTGGGCTTTTGTTCACGAAACTAGACATGAGCCACGCCTACCTGCAGTTAAAACTGGACAAGGGTTCCCAGAAGTTCGCTACGATCAACACCCTGAAGGGCCTTTTTCGTTATTCTAGGCTACCTTTTGGAGTGTCATCAGCCTGCGCTATATTCCAGCGTACGATGGAAAATATTCTGCAGGGACTACCGCAGGTGCCGATTTATTTGGACGATGTCTTAATCACGGGTAGGACAAACAGGGAACACTTAAGGAACATGGAGGAAGTGCTCAGGCGTTTCGCAAAGGCAGGCAAACGGCTTAAAAGAGAAAAATGTGTTTTTCTGGCCCCACAAGTGACATACCTGGGATATAAAGTAGACGAGTCGGGCTTACACCCATTGGAAGACAGAGTAAGGGCAAGAAAAGCCCCCCAGTTCCAACCACGGTCCAGGAGCTATGATCATTTCTAGGGTTGGTAACCTATTAAGGCAAATTTATTGAAAATAGGGCGTCCATCCTAGAACCCCTCCACCAGCTACTAAAAAAGGGGCAAGAATGGAAATGGTCCGCCCGCCAAAACCGAGCATTTGGGGACATGAAGGAACAGCTGCCATCCGAAAATGTCCTAGAGCATTATGACCCAAGGAAGGAGTTGGTGGTCACTTGTGATGCATCCCCATACGGGGTAGGAGCCGTCTTAGCCCATAGAGGAAGGAATGGGGAAGAACGGCCAATAGCCTATGCTTCGAGGACATTGGCGATGGCAGAGAGGAAGTACGCCCAAATCGAGAAGGAAGGACTGGCGGTGATATTTGCAGTTACAAAATTTCACCAGTATCTGTACGGGTGGAAATTCACCGTAGTGACGGACCATAAGCTGTTATTAGGGTTATTAAAAGAAGACAAGTCAATACCCCCGATTGCATCAGCTAGAATCCAACGCTGGGCGTTGCTACTGGCGGCATATAGATACGTTCTGGAGCACAGACCGGGAACGCGAGTAGCACATGCAGATGCTTTGAGCAGACTTCCCCTCCCGGACACTCCGCCGCAAATACCAAAAGTAGAGGAGACAGTAATGACTCTAAATTTTTTGGACACCCTACCAGTAGACGCACAACATATTCGGTTGTGGACGCAAAAAGACCCAGTTTTAGCCAAGATGAAGCATTTACTGCTAACAGAGGAACTGGAAAGACCAGTGGAGCCCCAGATGCACCCATACTGGAGCAGACGGGACCAAATAACTGTAGAAGACGGTATCGTATTATGGGGAGCCCGGGTAATCGTCCCAGCTCAGGGCCGTCGGGGAATCTTAACCGAGTTACATCACGGGCACCCAGGGGTGTCTAAAATGAAGATGCTAGCTCGAAGCTACGTTTGGTGGCCAGGATTGGACACAGACATAGCAGCCTTGGTACGTCGGTGCCAGGAGTGCCAACAGGGGCAAAGAATGCCACCAGCGGCGCCATTGCACCCGTGGGAATGGCCAGGCAGACCGTGGGCCCGCCAGCATATTGACCACGCCGGCCCTTTCATGGGCTCAATGTTTTTGGTGATAGTGGACGCCCACTCCAAATGGTTGGACGTCCACCGGGTAAACACGGCAAGCACAGCATCGACAATTGAAAAGCTCAGGGCCTCGTTTGCAACACATGGACTGCTGGAGTTATTGGTGTCGGACAACGGAACGGCATTCACAAGTGGGGAATTTGGAAAATTCCAAAGGTAAACGGAGTCCGCCACATCAAGAAGGCCCCTTACCATCCAGCGACCAACGGCCTGGCAGAGAGAGCGGTCCAGACACTAAAAGCGGGACTCAAGAAGCAGCCGGCAACGTCAATGGACACAAAGCTTCCCCGCTGGCTGTTTGATTACAGGACCACACCGCATTCCACAACGGGCATACCGCCAGCTGAACTCTTAATGGGAAGGCGGCTGCAAACGAGGTTGAGTCTCCTTTTCCCAAATTTAACGGGGAAAGTGGAGAAACAACAGGAGGCCCAACGCAGGGGGCATGATAATAGTCGGCAGCAGAGACATTTCCAGGTGGGGGCACCGGTCTGGGTCAAGAATTATGGGAATGGACCAACGTGGGTCAAAGGCACGGTAGAGTCGCAAACAGGGCCCATATCCTATGAAGTTTCGATAGGAGGTAAGGTGCTGAAGAAACACCTAGACCAAATAAGGGCAGCGGAACCACACCTGGAGGCAGGTGAAGCAGGACCGCCTCAAGCTGGGATAGCCCAGATGGAAAGGATACCCACACCCCAGCCCCGAGCAATTTCTCCAGACCCCGTCATCCAGTCATCAGAGTCAGAGATCGACACACTCGACGAGGCCGCCGTGATACTTCATGTGACGCTTTGTGAATTACTGCAGATATTACCCTGTGCTGAAAGTGCTTACAAATATAGCGTGAGTGCCAATTTACCACCAAACCTATGACATTTGGTGCTGCGGAATCCGTGTCGCGTCTTTTCGTCCGACGTCACTTCGTCCAACGACACTTCGTCCACGTCTTTTGGTCCAACGTCTTTTTGTCCGCCCGTCTTTTGGTCCAACGTCACTTCGTCCAATTATCCAATTACAAATTAACTCCGTATAAAACCATTTAATTGATAAAATGCAAGTACAATACAGCAAGTGAATTTAGTTGCTAAAATGCAAGTAATTGATAAAATGCAAGTAAAATGCAAGTTGAAAAATGCAGTTTAAAAATCTAAAAATGCAGTTAAAAAATATAAAAGTTTACTAATTACTTCAAATTCCCGAAATTACTTAAAATTGATGTAAATTGTAAGCAACATTCCTCAAGAAACCATTTTTTGTTGTAGAATCATATTCAACGACCAATCTTTTGAGGCGTTCAGTTATTTTCTTATATCGCGTACATGAAGTCGACTGATCTCCCCGAAGAATTTGAGCCTTTTTGCCTATTATGAACCCTTCCTCTTCCTTCAGAGTTTTGATTAACCTCCAGATATTCAAATGAGCTCCACCCACCGAACGCTTTATGGCAGAATGAAACCCCTCAGCAGCATTATTTGTTCTCGGTAGATCTTGTAGAACACGCTGATTAACATTCCATACAGCTGTCGGGAATGTAGGTGTTTCACTCCTTCGTCTGGCACCACGTCCTCTCACAATGCCTATGTAAGTCAAGTCGAAGTAAACGATGAATTCAGCAGGTATTTCGTCATCGTCTATCAAATCTTCATAAGCCTCTTCGACATCTTCAAAGGGGAGGAAAGCTAATGCTGAAAAACATCGAATTTTAAGACAGAATTCAGAGTCTGTATTGTATTTTTCTTTGAGGCCTAAATCGGTAATTTTTCGAAACACAGATTGGCTCAAATGAAACAAACATGCCACGACAGATGAATTAAGGAATGATGAATTAATTGCCTTGTGAACTGCAACTTCGAAATCTGCCATGATATCAATCGGATCTGCATTAGGTTGCATAATTTTCAATTGGTCAAAGAATAATTCGTATGTCTGCTTTTTTTATTCGGCAGTAATGCAAAGACCCGTGGAAAACGGCTTCCTTTAACTTGTAAATGAATGCAGAACAGTTGAAACCACTGTTGTGGCACAATCTTGAATGTCCCATCGCATGCCCAATGACGATATGATGCTAAATCCTGAAGAGCACTTTCTGATGCGAAAGAGAACGATAATAACTATCCTTTAACGAGGCTCGTTAAAGGAAAGAGACCGATAATAAAAACCTTTATTGCATAAAAAGTTAATGTGGGGAGTGGAGTAGAGTGCTACAAGTTACAAAAAGTCAAGTTACAAAAAGTCTTAGACAAAAAAAATTATGAGTAAACTTTTTGATTTTTTAACTGCATTTTTAGATTTTTAAACTGCATTTTTCTACTTGCATTTTACTTGCATTTTATCAATTACTTGCATTTTAGCAACTAAATTCACTTGCTGTATTGTACTTGCATTTTATCAATTGAATGGTTTTATACGGAGTTAATTTGTAATTGGATAATTGGACGAAGTGACCTTGGACCAAAAGACGGGCGGACAAAAAGACGTTGGACCAAAAGACGTGGACGAAGTGTCGTTGGACGAAATGACGTCGGACGAAAAGACATAGCACCTGCGGAATCATGCCTACCTTGCACTTGACTGAGGTTGCTAAAGTCATTTCACATTGAACACTTGCAAATACTTTCATCCATAGACATCTGTCTTTAAAAACTCACTCGCAAGATCCAGATGGTCCAACAGAAACATCTTTCTGTCTTTAATTGCTGATTGGTTCTCTGTAAATAATACAATCACGTGGCACAAATGGTGGCTTTTCCAATTGAAAAGGAGCTACAAGCCTCATCCCGCTATCCAGTACATGGTTTGCAGTTCTGTAGATTTTAAATGTGACCAAGGGTCAGCCTCCCAGACAGTGATTTCCAGACCACACCTCCACACAAATAGTATCTGGACGAAAAAAATCATTTCAACTCCTCTCTAATTCTTCTGCGGATAACACACCATGGTTGTTGACCTGTCTGCGAAGGGAAATAGGTCATTTCCATCCACTCTATCGATGTCCCTCGTAATTTTGTACATTTCAATTAAATTTCCACCTCAGCCTTTTCAGCTCCAATGAAAATAGTCCCATCCTGTTCGATCTTCCCTCACAGCTGCAATAATCCACTCCTGCCAACATCTCTTCTGCCATCTCCTCTGTTGTGATCACATTTTTCCTTTACTGCAGTGACCAGAACTCTATGCATTCCACTGCTCTGTCTTCACAGCCCCTGCTAGTTTAGTTACTTTTCAAGTAATAAATCCAATTCCCTTTTTGAAAGTTACTCTTGAATATTTTCACTATTTTCTCAGCACGGTTATTTTTCTCTATTCCGTGACATTATGCTCTGATGTGATACAAAAGCTTGTAACACAGTGCAAAGGCTCAACTGCGGAACACTGTGATATGACAAAGCCCCTCATTATAATTATTAGTTGTTGATGCAAATAGTACACATGTCAATTAAGTAATAACAGTCACACTATCCAAAACACAAAGCAAACAGAAAGATAAGCAGGACTCATTTTTGTTACTATTAGAGACCTGATCACGAGAGTCAGAAAGATTATATTAAGATGCCTACTTGTATATGTTATGTCCAGAGCAGCTACTAAGATTTTCATTCTACTGACAATTAACAGTTCTTATTGCAGAACATTTATCGCTTCCAAATGCCCTCAAATCAGATCTCACACCCACTATGGTGCATCATTAAAATACTTCTTTCTAATAATAGATTATTTATTGTGCAACAGAGCAATGACGTCATGGGAGATTTAACATACCCAGAGTACAAACACAGCGGGAAGTACCAGATTGATTCGTTTTGGGACAATTACATTCTTTAAAAGGCTGTAATTAAGAATGATTAATCAGTCATTTCAACGAATGAGGTGTGAATGCAAGCAGGGGTGATCCAGGTGTCCTTGTACATGAATAACAGAAGTTAGCATGCAGGAACAGCAAGTAACGAGGAAGGCAAATGAAATGTTGGCCTTTATCGCAAGGGGTGAGGAGGTATAAATGTAGGGAAGCCTTGCTACAACTGTACAGGGGACACTGGTGAGACCATGCCTGGAATACTGTGCACAGTTTTCGTCTCACTAAAGAGGGATATATTTTCATTGGAGGCAGTTCGCAGAAGGTTCACTCAGCTGATTTCTGAAATGAAAGGGTTGTCTTATTAGGAAAGGTTGGGTCCATACTCAATGGAGTTTAGAAGAGAGTGATGATCTTATTAAAACATATACGATCCTGAGGGTACTCGAGAGAGTAAAATCTGAATGAATCTTGGTCTCTTGGGGGAATCTAGAACTAGGGAGCATAGGGCAGCACAGTAGCACAATGGGTAGCACTGTTGCTTCACAGCGTCAGGGTCCCAGGTTCAATTCCCGGCTTTGGTCACTGTCTGTGCGGAGCCCTGCGTCTGCATGGATTTCTTCCGGGAGCTCCGGTTTCCTCCTACAAGTCGAGAAAGAAGTGCTGTTTGGTGAATTGGACATCCGAACAGGTGCCAGAATGTGGCGACTAAGGACTTTTCACAGTAACTTTATTGCAGTCTTAATGTGACAATAAAGATGATTATTAGTATAGTTTCAAAATAACAGGTCTCCCATTTATATGAAGATACAATTATATGAAGATACATTTCAATGATGATACTTTTTGCAAGCTGTGCCCAGCATGCCCTCTAATTCAATCTTTTATTCTCGTTCTATGCTTATAAAACATAATTCTAACTCTTTTAAACTTTCTAATTCAATTCAATTCAATTACTTACAGATTTCTTCTTATTCAATTCCTTACAGATTTAGTGATCTTTAGGAGCCTGAAGACACCAGAAACTGACGACCTGAAATCGGAGCACCCGACTACGTGTGAGCAGCTGTTGGAGCTGCAGTCCTAGGCCTGGAATTCCTCTACAGCGGCTGCCAGAGACCAGGAAAACACCCTAGAAGCCAGGGCCTTCACTCTACAGGCTTACAGAGACCTGGAAAACACCACAGAAGCCAGGACCTCCACCTTGCTGCTCTCCAACGACCAGACCAGCATCACAGCAGCTGCAGCCCTCCCAACCCCAGCTCCCAACCCCACTGACCCAGAGAGCTGTGACCTCCCGCATGCCCCAAGTTCTCCCTCCGTTCCCCCTCCCCCCGCCTCTGGGTCGCCCCACACTCCTAAAACTCAACTCCCACAGCCTAACAATCACTAATACTGCTCTTTTAAATTTACTTGTAGATCTAGAGATCCTCCATCCCCGGAGTGTGGTCTAGACATCCACTGACCTGTGAAGACAAACCGCAGCCCGACAGCACCCCGGAACGCTCGACCGCGCAGACCTACCTACCGTCGCAGGAACCGCAAGCAAGGCAGCAAATCCTCCATCCACACACCAACCAGAGTGAATATCCTCATTGGACACACTATTCCCTTAACACTGCACACTCTCACCATCTCCCAGGCTCGAAAAGAAGCAGTCACTCCAGGAAACGTGGAAAATGTGCAGGTCTGCAGGTGAGAGTGGAACAACGTGGCCCCAAAGCCCCTCTGCCTAGCTTACTCCTAGCTAACGTCCAATCTCTATAAAGCAAGCCAGATGAACTTAAAGCCAGACTCACTTTTCAAAGAGAACTAAAGGACTGCCGTGTGCTCTGCTTCATGGAGACATGGCTCACTCCTCCTTCACTGGACTGTGCCCTACAACCAGAGGGCTTCTCAATCCACCAAATGGACCGTACGGCGACCTCAGGCAAGACAAGGGGAGGTGGGATCTGCCTCCTAATCAACACCTCCTGGTGCCTAGATGTAGCAACACTGGCGAGTTTCTGCTCCCCAGACCTGGAATACCTGACGATAAAATGCTGCCCCTTCTACCTTCCGTGGATGTTTCAGCTCCATTATCCTGACGGCAGTTTACATCCCACCCCCATGCTAACGTGAAAATCGCACTGGACAAAATATTCACCACCATCCCGAGGCGTTGTTCACTGTAACTGGGGCTTCAATCAGGCCAAGCTCAAGAGCGTACTACCAAGTTACCAACACGTCACCTGTTCCACCAAAGGCCCAAACATCCTGGACCACTGCGACACAAATATCAAACATGCCTACCGCTCTATCGCCCGCCCACACTTTGGAAACTCTGACCACAAGGCTGTGCTCCTGCTCCCAGCTTATAAGCAAAAACTGAAGCGGTAGAATCAGTCAAAGAAAGTTGTACATTGTTGGTCTGAGGAATCGGATGATCTCCTACGGGACTGCTTAGAGTCAGTGGACTGGTCAGTGTTTAAAAACTCAGCGACCAGCCTGAATGAGTACGCCACAACAGTAACTGACTTCATTAGTAAGTGTGTAGAAGTCTGTGTGCCAAAGAAACAAATCCGCGTGTTTCCCAACCGGAAACCCTGGATGAACAGGAATATCCACTGCTTACTGAAGTCTAGGTCTGAGGCGTTCAAGTCAGGCGACCCTGACCTCTACAAGAAAGCCAGATATGATATTAAAAAATCCATCAAAGATGCCAAAAGACAGCACCAGACCAAACTCGAGCCCCAGGCTAGCCACACGGACCCCCCGCTGCCGATGGTAAGGTTTGCAAGACATAACAGGCTACAAGAAGAAGGCATGTAAAATCACCGGCTCCAACGCACCCCTCCATGTTGAGCTCAACGCATTCTATGCCCGCTTTGAGCAAGAGGTCAGCGAGAGCGAGCCCTCCACCCCAGTAGCCGCGGATGAACCTGTATCTGAGATCACCACTGCAGACGTCAGAGCAGCCCTCTTGAAGGCCAACCCACTGAAAGCCACTGGCCCGGATGGGGTACCCGGATGAGCACTCAGGTCTTGCGCGGATCAGCTGGCGGGGGTATTCGCAGACATCTTCAACCTCTGTTTATGACAATCTGAGGTCCCTATCTGCTTCAAGAAGATGACCATCATCTCTGTGCCAAAGAAAAGCCAAGCAGCGTGCCTAAATGACTATCGTCCAGTGGCTCTGACATCCATCATCATGAAGTGCTTCGAAAGGTTAGTCATGGCACGAATCAACTCCAGCCTCCCGGATTGCCTTGATCCACTACAGTTCGCCTACCGCTGCAACAGGTCCACAGCAGACGCCATCTCCATGGCCTTGTACCCTACCCTGGAACACCTAGATGTCAAAGACACCTATGTCAGACTCCTATTTATCAACTACAGCTCAGCCTTCAACACCATCATTCCTACAAAACCCATCTCCAAACTCCGTGGCCTTGGCCTCGGCTCCTCCCTCTGCGACTGGATCCTGAACTTTCTAACCCACAGGCCACGATCAGTAAAGATAGGCAACAACACCTCCTCCACGATCATCCTCAACACCGGTGCCCCACAAGGCTGTGCCCTCAGCCCCCTACTATACTCCTTATACACCTATGACTGTGTGGCCAGATTCCCCTCCAACTCGATTTTCAAATTTGCTCCTGACACCACCGTAGTGGGTCGGATTTCAAACAATGATGAAACAGAATATAGGAATGAGATAGAGAAACTGGTGAACTGGTGTGACTACAATAATCTCTCCCTCAATGTCAACAAAACAAAGGAAATTATCATCGACTTCAGGAAGCGTAGTGGAGAACATGCCCCTGTCTACATCAATAGGAACAAAGTAGAAAGGGTCGAGAGCTTCAAGTTTTTTGGTGTACAGATCACCAACAGCCTGTCTTGGCCTCCATGCCGACACTATAGTTAAGAAAGCCCACCAACGACTCTACTTTCTCAGAAGACTTAGGAAATTTGGCATGTCACCTATGACCCTCACCAACGTCTACAAATGCACCATAGAAAGCATTCTTTCTGGTTGTATCACAGCTTGGTATGGAGCCTGCTCTACCCAAGACCGCAGGAAACTACAAAAGGTTGTGAATGTAGCCCAGTCCATCACGCAAACCAGCCTCCCATCCATTGACTCTATCGATAATTCCCGCTGCCTCAGAAAGGCAGCCAGCATAATTAAGGACCCCACGCACCTCAGACATACTCTCTTCCACCTCCTTCCATCAGGAAAATTATACCAAAGTTTGAGGTCACGTACCAACCTCAAGAACAGCTTCTTCCCTACTGCCATTAGACTTTTGAATGGACCTACCTCATTGATGAGACCATCAATTCACAAGACAGGTGATTGGAAGTGAACAATGGTTTTAATAGTCTTACAACCGAGCCTGCCTGCGACGAGATGAACTGGCAGCAGGCTGACGACTGCAGAGCTTTATACTACTGGTTAGTGGGAGGAGCCATGGGCGGAGCCAAGGGTGGAGCCCAGTACAAACTCCTCATGTCCCCTATGGGCAGAGCCGCGCAACGGCTCATATACAGACCCACAAGGACACAATACATATAATACAACACAGTGTGAATTACTAGGTTTATAATTCACCACATTCACCCTCTGTAAAAAAATCAAGTCCGGCGGGGGAGATGGGTCTATAAATTGAGCCGGTCCGGCAGCCGAGTCGTCCTTTGGGATCGACGGAGCACCGGGGTTGCAGTCTCTTCGGGTGGCTGGGTGGGGACGGTCGGCGAGGGTACCATGGTGGACTCCGGGGATGATTTGGTCCAAGCTTCGTACCCGACTGGCTTGACTGGCGATGGAGAGCGCCGGAAACCTATAGGCGCGGGGGCGCGGAGCACGGGCAGTGAACCTGTAGGCGCGGAGACACAGGACACGGGGGGTTGGGTGGGGTGTAGTGTGGCCGGTACCTCGGCGGTAGTGGTGGAGTTGGATCCTGCAGGCGCCAGGTCCCGGAGGGAAACAGTGTCCTGACGGCCATCAGGGTATTTGATGAAAGCGTATTGGGGGTTCAAATGGAGTAGGAGCACTCTCTCAACGAGTGGGTCAGTTTTGTGTGCCCGGACGTGCTTCCAGAGGAGAACTGGGCCCGGTGTCTTCAACCATGCTGGGATCGAAACCCCCGTGGTAGTACCTCTAGAAAAAACAAATATCCATTCGTGAGGGGTCTGGTTGGTGGCTTTCCATAGGAGGGACCTAATAGCATGGAGCGCGTCGGGGAGGACCTCCTGCCAATGGGAGGTCGGGAGATTCCTGGACCGGAGGGTCAGTAGGACGGACTTCCAGACGTTTTCCCTCTCCACCTGCCCGTTCCCCCTGGGGTTGTAGCTGGTAGTCCTGCTCGAGGCGATGCCCTTGTCAAGCAGGTACTGACGCAGATCGTCGCTCATAAAGGACGAACCCCTGTCGCTGTGTACGTAGCTGGGGAACCCGAACAGGGTGAAGATACTGTGCAGGGCTCTGATGACTGTGTGGGAGGTCGTATCGGGGCACGGGATAGCAAAGGGGAAGCGGGAGAACGATGACGTTCAAGAAGTACACATTCCGATTGGTCGAGGGGAGTGGCCCTTTGAAATCGATGCTCAGGCGTTCAAAGGGCCGGGATGCCTTTACCAGGTGGGCCCTGTCTGGTCTATAGAAGTGCGGTTTGCACTCCGTGCAGATCGGGCAATCCCTGGTGATGGCTTTTACCTCCTCGGTGGAGAAAGGCAGATTTCGGGCTTTGATGTAGTGGGCGAGCCGGGTGACCCCCGGATGGCAGAGGTCGTTGTGGATAGCTTTCAGGTGGTTGGCTTGCGCGCTGGTGCACGTGCCGCGGGACAGAGCATTTGGGGGCTCGTTGAGCTTCCCCGGTCGATACATAATATCGTACTTGTAGGTGGAGAGTTCGATCCTCCACCGCAGGATTTTACCATTTTAAATTTTGCCGCTTTGTGAGTTGTGAAACATGAAGGCAACAGATCTTTGGTCGGCGATGAGGGTGAACCTCATGCTTTGTCCGCATACTGAGGGACCCACTGGGCATAATACGAGAAGAATCCCAGGCATCTTTTGAGGGCCCTGGGACAATGAGGGAGAGGGAGTTGTAAGAGGGGGTGCATACGGTCCGCGTCGGGGCCCAGGACTCCGTTTTCCACGACATAGCCGAGCATGGCTAACCTGGTCGTGCGGAAAACGCATTTTTCCGTGTTATACGTGAGGTTACGTTTCTGGGCGTTTTGGAGAAAATCGATGGAGGTTGGCGTCGTGGTCCTGCTGATCATGGCCGCAGATGGTGACGTTATCCAAGTACGGAAACGTGGCCCGCAGCCCGTACTGGTCCACCATTTGGTCCATTGTTCGTTGGAACACCAAAGCCCCATTCGTGCCGCCAAAGGGAACCCGGAGGAAATGGAAGAGGCGGCCATCTGCCTCGAATGCCGTGTAGCGGCGGTCCTCCAGGCGAATTGGGAGCTGGTGGTATGCAGACTTCAGATCCACTGTGGAGAAAATGCAGTACTGAGCGATCGATTCACCATGTCTGCAATCCTGGGAAGGGGGTATGCATCAAGGAGCGTGAACCAATTAATGGTTTGGCTATAGTCCACTACCATTCGGAATTTTTCCCTGGTCTTGACGACCACCACCTGAGCTCTCCAGGGACTGTTGCTGGCCTCTATGACCCCCTCATGTAGGAGCCTATGGATCTCGGTTCTGATAAACACCCTGTCCTGCAGGCTGTACCGCCTGCTGTGAGTGGCTAGGGTTTGCAGACCGGAGTGAGGTTAGCAAAGAGTGGAGGGGGGTAGATTTTTGGCATCGCTAGACTGCAGATAGTGAGTGGGGATAAGGGCCCGCTGAAGCTGAGTGTGAGGCTTTCGAGGTTACACTGGAAGTCAAGTCCCAGTAAGAGTGGGGCGCAGAGTTCGGGGAGTGCGTACAGCTGGAAGTTCGAGTAGATGTCGCCCTGAATCGTTAGGGTCGTGACGGTGCGCCCTTGGAGGTGAACAGAGTGTGAGCCCGAAGCGAGGGAGATAGTTTGCCGTGCAGCGAAAATAGGGAGCGAACAGCGTCTTACCAGATCAGGGTGTACAAAGCTCTCAGTGCTCCCGGAGTCAAAGAGGCACGGTGTCTTGTACCCATTGATTTTAACGGTCATCATAGAGTTGCGGAGGTGTTTCAGACGCGACTGGTCCAACGTGACCGCGCTGAGTTGCGGGTAGTCGGCGGCTAAATCAGCTGTGCTGGAGTGGTCCCGTGATGACTGTCCGCTGAGTTCGTAGTCTTCGAGGTGAGTTTCAGGGGTTCAAGAGGATGGATCCCAAGATGGCCGCCCCCGTCGATCGTACGTGGCGGGCGGCGAGGAAGATGGCGTCCCAGATGGTGGCCACCATGAGTCGCACGTGGCTGGCCACGTGGAGAAGGGTTGCCAAGATGGCGGCCCCCATGAGTCGCTACGTGTCAGGTGGGGGCGGAATCGGCATACAGGCTGCAGCATTTCGGGGCCTGTGGGCCTGCGAGTTTGGAAAGCGAGTCCTCTGGGCTGTGGGAGAGTTTGGAGAGGGGGATTTCTTCGCCAGGCAGACCCAGGCATAGTGTCCTTTGCGACCGCAGCTGCTGCAGGTCGCATTGCGGGCCGGGCAGTGCTGCCATGGATGTTGGGGCTGCCCACAAAAATGGCACCCTGGAGCTGCGTAGTGGTTGGGTGGCCACGTGGCAGAGGCCTGGGGCAGTCACTGGGCAGAGGCCCATGATGGGGTCGCTTGGTCCACGGGGAACGAGGTGAGGCTGCGGAACGAGACCTCCATAGTTGTAGATAACTCTACAGTGTCCTCCAAGTTCTGGGCCCCTTTCTCAACCAACCGCTGGCGCACATAGTTCATAGTTGGACCTGAGCCCTGCCACGTATACATCTCGGACAGCGAGCTCCATATGTTGGGCGGCTGATGCAGCTTGATAATTGCAGTCCCGAGCTAAAGCTTTTAAATCACGCAGGAATTCGTCCAGTGACTCCGTGGGGTGCTGGCGGTGGGTCGTCAAAATGTGACGCGCGTAGACCTCATTGATGGGCCTCATGTACATTCGATCGAGCATGGCCAGGGCCTCCGTATACAAGGTAGTACTGTTAAGTTGAGTAGAGATATGGTGGCTCACCCTTGCGTGCAGTAGGCTGAGTTTCTGCTCCTCCGTAGTTTCTGAAGTGCTTGATTCAGCCAGGTAGGCCATGAAACATCTGAGCCAGTGTAGAAAGATTTATTTCGCCTCTGCAGCCTGTGGGTCGAGTTCTAGTCGGTCAGGTTTGAGGGCTGATTCCATAGTAGTTTTCTTCAAGTTTCCTAAGACTATTAAATTGATGAGACCATCAATTCACAAGAGACGTGGTTGGAAGTGAACAGTGGTTTTAATAGTCTTACAACAGAGCCTGCCTGCGACGAGATGAACTGGCAGCAGGCTCACGACTGCAGAGCTTTATACTTCCGGTTAGTGGGAGGAGCCATGGGCGGAGCCAAGGGTGGAGCCCAGTACAAACTCCTCATCTCCCCCTATGGGCAGAGCCGCGCAACGGCTCGTATACAGAGCCCACAAGGACACAATACATGTAATACAACACAGTGTAAATTACTAGGTTTATAATTCACCACACTCATGTTAAATTGATCTTTTCTCGACACCTTGCTATAACTGTAACATTTTATTCTGCAGTCTCTCCTTCCAACCTTATGTACGGTATGCATCGTTTGTCCAGCATGCAAGAAACAATATTTTTCACTGTACACTAATACATGTGACAATAATAAATCAAATCAAATCAAATCAAATGTGTTCTATTAACCATTATCTCCTACTCTTGCTGCTTCTGATCATGTACAAGTCTTAATTTAGATCCCTCGAGTGAGTGAATCCACAAAGAAAATGGATGAGGAAATCAAATCAGAAATTCAATTCCATTGGTCATCAAAGATCAATTGATAACCTCCACTGTCATCCACACTGCTCAAGGAGAATGACGATAAACAAGAAATATATACTAGCAGTTATCTGAAGCAAAATGGATTCAATCTGGGAGATTTTTGTTTCAAGCCCTCAGTACTAAATTCTTTTCTGTCTGTCTACCTCAGTAACCTTCTCCTGACCTCTGGCCTTTTGCTCCTGCCCTATTTTCTTCACTTTGGTATTGTCAGATCTGCCATCAACTATCTGTGTCCTCAGTTCTGGAATTCCTTCCCAAACCTCTCTCTCCTCATTCAGATGCAGTTTAAAACCCACAGCTGAGATTTTCTAGCACTTCCTGCCAGCAGGATTCTCTGCAGCGTATTCCCGGGATAGGTCAGCCACATAAAATAGCGTAGACATCAGTGGGACCAGAAGATCCCGCCAGCAATCAATGGCAAGCCACCTCTTCCACAGGAATACACACTCAGTGAGGGCCAGAAAATCCCGACACACCTTTTTGACCAATGGTTTTGGTCACCTGCCCCAACATTTTATATGCATTTTTGGTCAATGTTTTGTTTGATAATGCTCGTGTAAAAGACATCTGGGGGTCCGACCCGAAAGTCTGTAAATACAGACAACTCCACGGTGCGGAGAGGGACAGGTGGTGTATTGTATGTCCCTCTCCTCAAAAGTGGTTGTGAACTGGCCAACTTTAAAATGGGCTGCCCCACAGCAAATATATGCTGGGGGTGGCCTTAATGTGCTGAGAATGGGACTTGTGTCCCTCAGGGAAACAAGATCCATACTTGAAATCTGCCGCCACTTTGATTGCCCAGCAGCTACTTAGAACCAGAACACAGAAATGGCTGCTGCTGGGACTGCAAGGGAAGCCACAGGAAGAAATGTCATGGATGCCAGGTCATGGGCAGCACGGTAGCATAGTGATTAACACATTTCTTCATAGCTCCAGGTTCCCAGATTTGATTCCCGGCTGGGTCATTGACTGTGCGGAGTCTGCACGTTCTCCCCGTGTCTGCGTGGGTTTTCTCCGGGCACTCCAGTTTCCTCCCACAGTCCAAAGATGTGCGGGTTAGGTGGATTGGCCATGCTAAATTGCCCTTTGTGTCCAAAAAGGGTAAGTGGGGGTTACTGGGTTACGGGGATAGGGTATATACGTGGGCTTGAGTAGGGTGCTCTTTGTAAGGGCCGGTGCAGACTCGATGGGCCGGATGGACTCTTTCTGCATTGTAAATTCTATGATTAAGATTAGTGAGGAGTTTTTGGGCTGAGAGTTGCCAGGGAGGAGGTGAAGGGTTGGGTTTTGGGGGATGGGGATAGGCACAAATCTGGGGTAACATCTTGGGGGGTGCCTCTGATGAACACTGAACACCCGCCAAAGGATGAAGCCCGGAAACCTCCCACTTCCCGTCCGCTTTTTCACCTGACATGGTGAAGTAATGGCTGATTGTATTCTTGTGCCTTCCACTGCCCACAATGGAATGGGGGACAGCTCAGCAGTGGTGGGAGGTGGGCTCGCCAGACAATCTATTTTACATTTACCTCAAATACAGGTAATACAAATACATTTGGCAGTGAGCAGTAGAACCCCCCCCTATCAGCAACCAATGTCAATTTGCCTCTTTCTTGAACTGCCAAAACAGTTAAGACTCACTGAATTAGCATTTTTAAACATCTTCATATTGTCAAACATGATCTCTTGGTTTTCATGAGCGTAGAATTTCTGCAGAGACCTGGCCTAACATTACAGTGAAAAGCATGTTTGTTTCTTGGATACAATCCGTTTAGCAAGCTTTTGTGGCCTCTTTTTAAAAGTATTTTACCAGTGACAGTTTACCTGTCATAAATAAACCTAGCCTGCAGCTGCTGGAGCCAACAGCACGGTCTACTGAGTTTCAACTATCAATGCTCCTATAGGGTTGAATAGCTTCCACAAATCTCAACCACAAATTTTTATTTAAAATAGCATTCCAACCGTCCGCTCCCTCGGGTGTTTCTACCTCCATCTGATGTACTGGAGCATCTGTGTGGTGCGCACCAGATAGTGTCCAGGTGCCTCTTCACTAAAGTGCCCAACCGAGGTGAGTGTCTCTGGGATGGTGGAGGGTGTTGGAGACAGCTGAGATGGGAAATCTGTGTCATCCCCAGACTCAAGCTCCAGTGTGTCTTGGGTCTCAGGTCGAGGACTGCCGTCCATGCGTCTCTCCTCGTTGCTGCTTGGCACACGGAGGGCTCAGGCTGTGGCACTGGCTTGGGGCAAGGGACACCTGATGGACCCGCCCCATCACCAGCAGCTCCGCAAGACATAATAAAAGATGCATGATAGATCATGGACTGGGCAGGGAGTTGGGGAGGGGAGTGGGACTAGTGGCAGTGTGGGGTGAAAGTGGTGTGAGGGTGAGGGTGGGGGTGAGGGACGGGGTGTGGGGGTGAGAGTGGTGTGAGGGTGAGGGTGGGGGTGAGGGACGGGGTGTGGGGGTGAGAGTGGTGTGAGGGTGAGGGTGGGGGTGAGGGACGGGGTGTGGGGGTGAGAGTGGTGTGAGGGTGGGGGAGAGGGACGGGGTTTGGGGGTGAGAGTGGTGTGAGGGTGAGGGTGGGGGTGAAGGACGGGGTGTGGGGGTGAGAGTGGTGTGAGGGTGAGGGTGGGGGTGAGGGACGGGGTGTGGGGGTGAGAGTGAGGGAGGTGGAGGTGGTATTGGCGGGTTGACACACATGAAAATGAAAAAATGAAAATGAAAATCGCTTTATTGTCACGAGTAGGCTACAATGAGGTTACTGCGAAAAGACCCAAGTTGCCACATTCCGGCGCCTGTCCGGGGAGACTGGTACGGGAATTGAACCATGCTTCTGGCCTGCTTGGTCTGCTTTAAAAGCCAGCGATTTAGCCCAGTGAGCTAAACCAGCCCCTATGGGGTATCACAACTCATCTTCTCCTGGCAGGGGGAACAGAAAACGTACAGCATTAGACACTCCAACGCACGCACCCCACAAGGTGGGTAGCTGGTGGCCTCAGGGGCCACTTCACCTGGTCATGGCGGCTGGTATGGTGGCCGGAATGTGGTGCAGGATGGGGGTTCTGCCACCCTCCTGGTGGCGGTGGGGAGGGGAAGGTGCGGCTACGGGTGTGCGGGCGGGGTTGGTGCCAGGGGCCAGTGCTACCTACTCACCTTGGCCGCCATGAGGAGGTTGTGCAGTTTCTATCGGCACTGCTGACCGGTTCAATCTTTATTGCTGACAGCGCTGATGGCCTCTGCCACCTGCGCCCAGGCACTGCGAATGGCAGCGGCTGGCAGTCTCCTTCCCAGGCCAGGGTACAGGGTCATCTGCCTCTCCTCCACCGCGTCCAAGAGGGTCTGTGAATCTTGCTGTTGCACGTCTTGCTGCCATCTTGTTGGTTGGGATGGTGTGTGTGGGGAGTGCAGTGTGAATATGCGGCTGTAGCTTGTCAACCTCCTGAATGTCAATCGCAAAACCGGCAAATCCCACACAGTTTCTCATTGGAATAGATTGTGTTCCACGTGGCATCGGTGCTAGCCCCTCAATAGTCATTAAATCGGTCCAGGTGTGGCGCCAGTTTTGTTGTTGTGGAACTCCATGAATCTTGCCCCAGCATCAACACTTCATATCAGGGACGGAGAATCCAGCCAATTACATTTTGCTGTCTCATCTAAATCATTAATATATATTGTGAATAGCTGGGCCCCATAATCAATCCCTGCAATTTTCCACTAGTCACTGCCTGCCATTTGGGAAAAGATTTGTTCCTTCCTGGTCTTTGTTTCCCAGGTTAGCTGGGTGGCAAACAAGCTGATTAACATCTGGCACACCTGGCAAAAGCAGGAGAAAATCTGTACAGATCAGTGGTTCTCAAACCTTTTTGGTTGTGTGGCCCCTTTTCAAATGAACGAGTAAATAGACTTACCAATTCAATTATGATGCTAGATAATTGCCGCAGACAAGGTAGGTAGGCTTCGATTTGATACGTACTGCTGATCAGCCTGGAGTCCTGCTTTGATGTGTACTGGCTGGAGTTTAGAAAGCAGACTGAGCTGTGAGTCTTGAAATGTTATATTAAAATTATCCAAAGGCCAGAAGCTTAGGTCATGTGATGCGGTCCATTAATGAGTCAGTTGCAAGCTAACCAGCAGTTTCTATGCACCTGGTCAAAATCCATTATTTACCTTAGGAGATAGATGGTGGTGCTCAGCACCTCTGCAGGTACAAAGGGTTTCAATGGCCTTCCCTTTGTCCAGGCCAGGGATGTTGTCTGCTGCCCTCTGGCTTTGTTGATTGTAAATGTGTTTTTGCAACAAGAGGTGTGAGATTCCACAAGAATGAGGGTTGAGGTTTTGTCCTCTAACTGCTGGTGAAAAATTCCAGAAGCTGTAGCCAACATGTGTATCATGTGATCTGTGGCAGCCATCATTTGATTCAGTAAGGTCCACTTTTCAAATAAATACAAAGGTAAGGTTTGATTTAAGGATTGATGATCTCTTCCATGTCTTCCGGACATGACAGTAACACTCCAAATACCTGGGAGAATTGGTTTTCTTGGTGTCCTTTCTTTATGTTTAAGCACTGTGTGAATATCTTAAAGAAAACTCTTCTCTTGAACAAAGCTGAACTCACCCGCTGCAGCCTAGCTAACTGTGGGTCTACCTGGCGATCTTCATTCCACTCTCAAAATCCCGCCCTCACCCCCAGATGAGACAGCTGTTTCATATTGATGTCCCTTTGGTAGAATGGTTCTGATGGCAGGTCATCAGCTTAAAACATTGACCCTCTCTGCACAGTTGCTGAGTATTTCCAGCTTCTTTCTGTTTTTATTTAAAATGTCCAACCCCCGCAGCATTCTGCCTGTGTGTTATGAAGCCAGTGCCATCTAGAGATGGGAAAAAGCTGAGAAATAAAAGGAGAAACATCAAATGTAGGAATTCAAAGATCATCGATGTGAATTGTAAATGTTAAACAATACTCAGAAGACGCAGTCAGACGTGATGCCATTGACTCCTGTCATTCATTCCCTCCTGAGGCTATCTGAGGTCACCCAGAATGGAAATACTGCCTGATGGAAACTTGCAGCTGATGCTCAAAGAATGTGAGCTAATTATTAGGGAATAACTCTTGAGTCAGTAGAGAAGAATGATGTGACTGGCAATTTGTTTTGACTGCTGCAGAAGAAATGTCCAGCGTACACACACAGCTTTTCTCACACATGTATGTAAATGCACACACTTCTCACAACAATAACTGCACCCAATTCTTGGGCAATATTTGTATCTGCTCCATAGCTGCAATCTTGATGGCTTGATTTCAAACAAAATGTATTTTTGAAAAAGAAATGAAAAATGAAAATCGCTTATTGTCACAAGTAGGCTTCAATGAAGTTACTGTGAAAAGCTCCTAGTCACCACATTCCGACGCCTGTTCGGGGAGGCTGGTACGGGAATCGAACCCTGCTTGGTCTGCTTTCAAAGCCAGCGATTTAGCCCAGTGAGCTAAACCAGCCCCTTCTCCTTCTAGGAAACAACAATATTCAGTGTGTGCCCTTCCCAAGGGCAATCGGGAATGGGCAATATGTTGGCCTTGCCAGAAAGGTTCACATCCCAACAATGAATAAAAACAGCCAGGGATTAAGGAAAGACCGATAGTCTTTCACAAGCTCAGGATGCTCAGAAGTGCGCTGCATCCCACAAAATCCCAGTTAAAATGTTCCAGTTATATTGGTAGAAAATAGAGAGGGAGATATAACTCCTGGGGCATTTGTGTCAGTCTGAGTGGGCGATGTATTGCAGATTGATAGTTTTCACCACCCTGTTACAAACCTATGGGAATACAATATATGCCATGACAATCTGTGTCCCATGGCAAGCAAGCCAAACATTTGCAAGTAACTTTTCTTTAAACTCATTTAAATGGGATGTGAGCTTCACTGGCCAGGCCAGTATTTATTGCCCATCTCTAATTACCCTTGATAAGGTGGCAGTGAGCTGCGTTGAACAGCTGCAGTCCATGGGTGTAGGTACACCCTTAGTGCTGTTAGGGAGGGAGTTCCAGGATTTTGACCCAGTGGCAGCGAAGAAACGACTGATATATTTCCAAGTCAGGATGGTGAGTGGCTTGGACAGGAACCACAAGGTGGTGGTGTAAAGTTTAATGCGAGTTGGCCCAATCTCCCCCTCCCAATCCAGCTGACGATCAGAACACCATCCTCCACCCTACCCACAGAGAAACAATGAAAATACTTACATTGATCTAGCACCCTGCACAACCATCAGATATCCAACTGTGACTACACTTCAAATGGGGCTGCGTGGTGTCACAGTGGTTAGCACTGCTGCCTCACTGTGGCAGGGACCTGGATTTAATTCCGGCCTCAGGTCACTGTCTGTGTGGAGTTTGTACTTCCTCCCCGTGTCTGCTTGGATTTCCTCCGGGTGCTCCAATTTCCTTCCACAATCCAAAGAAGTGCAGGTTAGATGAATTAGTCATGATAAATTGCCCCTTCGTGCGCAGGTTAGGTGGGGTTGTGGGGATAGGGCGGGAGAGTGGGCCTAGATAGGGTGTTCTTTCAGAGGGTCAATGCAGACTTGATGGGCTGAATGGCTTCCTTCTGCACTGTAGGAATTCTATGCAATAAAGCACGTCATTGGCTACAAAGCACTTTTACTGTTCTGAGATCATAAAAGACACAATCTCCAGGCAAGCCTTTATTTCTTTTCAGACGCTACTAAATACAGTTGTAGTTGGTAGCCACTTGTTCTACTGTAGATAAACAGAACTGATATAAGGTTATTGACCTGAAACATTAACTCTTTTTCTCTCCTTTTGCCTGCCTGTCCTGCTGAGCATTGAAAGATTTTCAGTTTTTATTTAACTTTGTTGATAACCTGTTTGATTATGTTCCTCAGCCCACAACTAAAGTATTCGACTTGGGAGAATAACAGAAGGATAGTTGGTATCAAGAAGGGCCAATGACTTCAGGGAATAATATGGAAATCTCAGAATATAGCAAAATCTTTCCAGCCAGCAGTACTCCTGTGAAGCACCAACATCCAAATGAATGCAGCAGAAAATGACGAAAGAGACAGAATGTGAAAAGAAAGGTCAAGGGTGAACAATATACATTCCTGCAGTTTTCCAGATTTCTCATATACTGATATATTTAGATTCACCGGCCCAACAAAACTGACAGCATCACAGTCAAGCCAAAATCGAACATCATCTTAACGTACAGGCGCGATTATAAAATACAACTGTAGCAGTTAAATCACGAGGGCCATTTTTAAAAAAAAGGACAGATGGTGTATTTAAACTGTAGCGATACTTTTTCGAATGAACATCAGCTAGAATTTTGAGATACAAAGCTGATAGTGAGTTGGGAAGAAACTGTAATCTAATTTTTCTGTGTAAATTTATGTTTGTGGGTATTTTCCCACAATGTCACGTTCCCAGGTCAAGTGTAACATATGTTGCATGCAAAGAAAAGCTCCTTCTGCACTCTCTCCAACAGTAGTTTTCCAAACCCAGATCAGTGCCTTCACTCTCCCAGTATAGCACATATTTTGCTCAAGTAAGCTAACCTTGACTTCCGGTGATGTGGAGATGCCGGTATTGGACTGGGGTGAGCACAGTAAGAAGTCTTAGAACAGCAGGTTAAAATCCAACAGGTTTGTTTCAAATCACTAGCTTTTGGAGCACTGCTCCTTCCTCATGAACCTGGGATTCATGTCGCATTACATTCATCCCCACCATCTGGCCTGGGCTTGCGAAATCCTACCAATTGACCAGTCTTGAGACAATTCACACCTCTTTAATCTGGGGTTACCCCCATCTCTGGATCTGTAAAGACTTAATTACCTGCAAATGCTCACATTCCAAGCATTGTCTTGCATTTTTGACTTTGTCCATATATATGTTTCTGCAACATACCTCTTCATTCACCTGAGGAAGGAGCAGTGCTCCGAAAGCTAGTGATTTGGAATTTAACCTGATGTTGTCAGACTTCTTACTTGACTTCCGGTAACAGGGATGTGATGAGTGGATGCACATCGGGTGGCTCTCCTCCCAACTAGAACCTAAAAAGTTACTTTTGGAAGAATTTGGCCTGAAAAAAAACCAACGGAGGATAGCCCTAACAGAGAAGAAGAAGCAACGGAGAGAAGATGCCGGCGAACGGAAGCTCGGGGTCCGGCAAGAGGGCAGAAATGGTGGAAAGGGCCACGACCTGCGGGCAGACGAACCGGCGGACCCATGAGGTGAGGGGGAAGCCCCAGTCACCCAAGAGCGGGAAAGACCGGCGTCGAGCACCGGCACCTACATCAGCACCAGCCTTACCCTCCCCAGCAGGGGACGGGTGAAGGATCTTCCTTAAAAAGGAGCTGGATACCATGAAGGAGGTCATAAAAACCAAGATCCAGGTGGCAGTGAAGGTGGTGGTGATGGAGGCAATGGTCTCCCTCCAACGCACAATCGATGGTCTGGGAGAGAAAGTGGAGACACAAGAGAAGACGATCCAGGACCTCGAGAGAGCCTCGACGGAACCAGAGTGACAGGATCATTGCTTTGGAGGCAGAGGGGAACTTTTGACGGCGGCCCATGGGAGTTTGAAGGGAAAGGTCATGGACCAGGGGAACAGGTCCTGGTGGCAGAACATACGGAATGTAGGCCTGTCGTGAGGCATCGAGGGCAGAGACCCAACAGATTATATCAGCCAAATGCTGGGCAACCTAATCAAGAGAGACAGTTTCCCCAGCCTCCCAGAACCCGACCGGACACACAGGTCGCTCAGACCGAAGCCCACGGCGGGGTAGCAGCCGAGAGAAATTATAGCGAAGCTGCACCAATACCAGGATCGGGAAAGGATCCTGCGGTGGGCCAGGCAACCGAAAGCGAGCTCGTGGGAAGGAGACAGAATCCAGGTGTATCAGGACATTGGGGCAGGCATGGCAAAGAAAATGGCCAGATTTAATCAGGCAAAGTCAGCGCTCTACAAGAGTGGACTGTGATTCGGCATGCTATTCCCGCCAGACTCGGTCACGTACCAGAGTAGAGTGTACTATTTCTACACCCCGGCAGAGGCAACTGACTTTGTGCAGGCTAACGACCTGGACAGAGAACAATCACAGCAGCAATGAAGATGTGTCGGTGGAGGATAGCTGAAAGAGACAGATCCAGAGACTAATAGTCTTGACTATGTGTTTGTGCTACCTCATTCTGAACAGAAAGACCAGGTGCAGGAGAGAGCGAGGATGAGGAAAGCAGGTTAGGAGGTGGAGAAGAAAATCAGGCAGTCAGAGATCACAGGCAACAGATGAGACCAGCCCTGGGAGGGGAGCCTCCATACTGGCAGGGAGTTTTGCATGGGAAGACAGACAGTAAGAGGGGCTTGGCGCATTTCTCAGTGTAGAGGGAGCGTCTGGCTGGGGGCTGGGGGCAGGCAGCGAGGCACAGCGGCTGGGAGGGGTAACAGGGAGAGGGAGACGTGGGACGGGGGAGAGTGAGCAAGGGGGGAGCACAGAACATATAGGGAATAGATGGAGAAAATTGTCGGCAACATGGTAGCACAGTCCCAGGTTCGATTCCCACTCGGGTCACTGTCTGTGCGGAGTCTGCACATTCCCCCCGTGTGTGCGTGGGTTTCCTCCGGGTGCTCCGGTTTGCTCCCACAGTCCAAAGATGTGCAGGTTAGATGGATTGGCCATGCTAAATTGCCGCTACTGTCCAAAAAAAAAAGGTTAGGTGGGGTGACTGGGTTACAGGGATGGGTTGGAGGTGTAGGCTTGGGTGGAGTGCTCCTTCCAAAGGCCGGTGAAGACTTGATGGGCCGAATGGCCACCTTCTGCACTGTAAATTCTATGAATTCTTTGAACCAGATTGGCTTGAGCAGGCAGCTAGCAGGCCGAGGAAACAAGATGGATCCGCAAGCAGCCACTTTGGAGGGTCCCTATACAAAGGTAAACCCTGGAGTGCAGAGGCGCACCCACAGTTGGCGGCCATGTTGGGTGCCCCCTGGACAAAGGGAAACGCCAGAGCATGAGGGCCTGGCCTCATGGTGAGAGCGGCGATCATGGCCATTTTGGACAGCCCCCGAACAAATGGAAATCCCAGAGTGCAGGGGCGCATCCACCAGGTAAGTATGGTTGACCCTGCAGGAACGGGTGGACAGAGGCCCCCATCAGAATGGTCACCTGGAATGTGAGGGGGCTTAACAGTCCGCTGAAAAGATCCGGAATCCCGCCCATTTAATAAGCCTGAAGGCCGACATAATCTTCCCACAAAAGACACATCTGAGGGAAAAGGACAGACTGCTCGTGAGAAAGGGCTGGTGGGACAGACGTACTATTCATGCTGCGGGCGAGGGTTAGTGGGGTAGCAATACTGATTAGTAAAAGGACGAGGTTTACAGAGACCAGGACAGTTACGGACCAAGAGAGACGGTACGTCATGGTCAGCGGTATCCTACATGGGGCACTGGTGGTGCTGGTAAATGTGTATTTGCCCAACTGGAACGACACAAACTTCATAAAGAAGACCATGGTGGAAATCCCCGACATCAACACATGCCGATTGATTATGGGGTGACTTTAACTGCATACAGGACCCACTGACCAACCGATCATACCCCGGAAAATAAACAGGCATGGCTAAGGAACTGGGAACATTTATGGAACAGATGGGAGCGGTGGACCCATGGAGGTTCCTGCACCCTGGCGAGAGGGAATTCTCATTCTTCTCATCGATTCACAAGATATACACCACGATCGACTTCTTTGCAGTGAGGAAATTGGTGCTTCCAGGAATGGCAGGAGCGGAATATTCCGTGATAGTCATGTCAGACCACGCTCCGCACTATGTGGATGTGAGGTTGGAGATGGGCCGTGCCCAGCGCCCCACATGGAGGTTAGACACGGACGTCCTGGCCGACAAGGCCTTCTGCCAGAAAATATCACAGGCCGTAGGCGAGTACGTTTCTAACAACCGGAACGGGGAAGTCTCACCTTCCACGTTCTGGGAGGCACTAAAGACCGAGATCAGGAGGGAAATTATAGCCTACAAGGCACGCAGAGACAGGGAAGGGAGGGCGGCCAGGCAACAGCTGATTGACTCCATCCTGGAGGTGAACAGAAAGTACTCCAAGGCACCAACCATAGAGCTTCTGGCGAGATAGAAAAAGCTACAAATGGACTTTAACCTGTTATCCACTAGGAAAGCAGTGTACCAACTCTGCCAGACACGGGGGGGCCTTCTATGAACATGGAGAAAAGGCTGGCCGCCTACTGGCACACCAGCTGAGAAAGAAGGTGGCCACGAGGAAAATAGTGCAGGTAAAAGATAGCAGAGGCAGACTGACAACGGAACCAAAAGATGTCAACTGGTCATTCGAGACATTGTACCAAGGGCTGTACACTTCCGAGCCCCCCAACGGGGATGCGGGGATGAAACAGTTCCTCAACAGACTGGGCATGCCAGTTGTGGGGGAGGACAGGCGGGGGCGAACTGGAAGCACCAATGGATCTGGGAGAAATCATGGAGAGCATCAGCTCCATGCAGGCGAGGAAGATACCGGGATCCAATGAGTTCCCAGTAGACTTCTATAAAAAATTGACCCCGGCCCTGGCCTCACATTTAAGGAACATGTTCGCAGACACGCTAGCAAGGGGCACTCTGCCTCCTATGCTAACACAGGCCATGATACGCAAAAAAGGCAAATATCCGACAGAATGCAGCTCGTACCGACCCATTTCCCTGCTAAATGTCGACGCAAAGATACTTGCGAAGGTTGCAGCCAAAAGGCTGGAGAACTGCAAACCAGGAGTGGTCGCAGAGGACCAAACGGGCTTTGACAAAAGCAGGCAACTCACTGCGAACATTAGGCGGATGGTGAATGTAAAAAGAACTCCCCCCACCCGGGGAGAGAACACCTGAGGTGATCGTCTCCCTGGAGACAGAAAAGGCCTTCGACAGAGTCTGGAAGCACCTCCTCAAGGTACTGGAGTGGTTTGGGCAAGGGGCAGGGTTCACCTCTTGGGTGAAAATCCTGTACAACGCCACCAAGACAAGCGTTCGAACCAACACCATCGGTTCTGAATATTCCCAGCTGCACAGAGGCACTCGGTAGTGATGCCCTCTGTCCCCGATCCTGTTTTCGTGAACAATTGAACCCCTGGCGATTGCTCTGCACCCAAAGGGTAGGCCGAGAGCACAGCGTCTCACTGTGTCTTGGAACCACAGGAAGGCCTGAGACCAATCATACAGCTCCTGAAACCTTCTCAGGTTATAAACTTAACCTGGGCAAGAGTGAGGCATTCCCAGTGAACCCAAATGGGAGAGGGACAGAGCTGGAGAGACTCCCATTCAAATTAGCCCAAAAGAAATTCCACTCCCTGGGGATCCAAATAGCCCAGGACTGGATACGGATCCACCAGTGGAATCTGACTGGTCTTGTGGAGGAAGTCAAAAACTACCTACAGAGATGGGACCTGCTCCTGCTCTGACCAACCCGGCGGAGGAAGTCAAAAACTACCTACAGAGATGGGACCTGCTCCTGCTCTGACCAATCTGGCGGAGGAAGTCAAAAACTACCGACAGAGATGGGACCTGCTCCTGCTCTGACCAACCTGGCGGAGGAAGTCAAAAGGACCTACAGAGATGGGACTTGCTCCTGCTCTGACCAAACAGGTGGAGGAAGTCAAAAACTCCTACAGAGATGGGACCTGCTCCTGCTCTGACCAACCTGGCGGAGGAAGTCAAAAGGACCGACAGAGATGGGACCAGCTCCTGCTCTGAACAACCTGGTGGAGGAATTCAAAAGCACCTACAGAGATGGGACCTGCTCCTGCTCTGACCAACCTGGCGGAGGAAGTCAAAAACTACCTAAAGAGATGGGACCTGCTCCTGCTCTGACCAACCTGGTGGAGGCAGTCAAAAACTACCTACAGAGATGGGACCTGCTCCTGCACTGACCAACCTGGCGGAGGAAGTCAAAAGGACCTACAGAGATGGGACCTGCTCCTGCTCTGACCAACCTGGCAGAGGAAGTCAAAAGGACCTACAGAGATGGGACCTGCTCCTGCTCTGACCAACCTGGTGGAGGAAATCAAAAACTACCTACAGAGATGGGACCTGCTCCTGCTCTGACAAACCTGGCAAAGGAAGTCAAAAACTACCTACAGAGATGGGACCTGCTCGTTCGCTGACCAACCTGGTGGAGGCAGTCAAAAACTACCTACAGAGATGGGACCTGCTGCTTCGCTTACAAGCCTGGTGGAGGCAGTCAAAACTGCCTAGAGAGTTGGGACCTGCTCCTGCTCTGACCAACCTGGTGGAGGCAGTCAAAAACTACCTACAGAGATGGGACCTGCTCCTGCACTGACCAACCTGGCGGAGGAAATGAAAAGGACCTACAGAGATGGGACCTGCTCCTGCTCTGACCAAACTGGCGGAGGAAGCCAAAAACTACCTGCAGAGATGGGACCTGATCCTGCTCTGACCAACCTGGTGGAGGCAGTCAAAAGGGCCTACAGAGATGGGACCTGCTCCTGCTCTCACCAACCTGGCGGAGGAAGCCAAAAACTACCTACAGAGCTGGGACCTGCTCCTCCTCTGACCAACCTGGCGGGGGCAGTCAAAAACTACCTACAGAGATGGGACCTGCTCCTGCTCTGACCAACCTGGCGGAGGCAGTCAAAACTCCCTACAGAGATGGGACCAGCTCCTGCTCTGACCAACCTGGCGGAGGAAGTCAAAACTACCTACAGAGATGGGACCTGCTCCTGCTCTGACCAACCTGGCAGAGGAAGTCAAAACTACCTACAGAGATAGGACCTGCTCCTGCTCTGACCAACCTGGCAGAGGAAGCCAAAACTACATACAGAGATGGGAGATGCTCCTGCTCTGACCAACCTGGCGGGGGAAGTCAAAAGGACCTACAGAGATGGGACCTGCTCCTGCTCTGACCAACCTGGCGGAGGAAGTCAATATCTACCTACAGAGATGGGACCTGCTCCTGCTCTGACCAAACTGGCAGAGGAAGTCAAAAACTACCTACAGAGATGGGACCTGCTCCTGCTCTGACCAAACTGGCAGAGGAAGTCAAAAACTACCTACAGAGATGGGACCTGCTCCTGCTCTGACCAAACTGGCAGAGGAAGTCAAAAACTACCTACAGAGATGGGACCTGCTCCTGCTCTGACCAACCAGGTGGAGGCAGTCAAAAACTGCATACAGAGATGGGACCTGCTTCTGCTCTGACCAACCCGGCGAAGGAAGTCAAAAACTCCCTATAGAGATGGGACCAGCTCCTGCTCTGACCAACCTGGCGGAGTAAGTCAAAACTACCTACAGAGATAGGACCTGCTCCTGCTCTGACCAACCTGGCAGAGGAAGTCAAAACTACCTACAGAGATGGGACCTGCTCCTGCTCTGACCAACCTGGCGGAGGAATGCAAAAAATACCTACAGAAATGGGACCTGCTCCTGCTCTGACCAGCCTGGCGGAGGCAGTCAAAAACTACCTACAGAGATGGGACCGGCTCCTGCTCTGACCAACCTGGTGGAGAAAGTCAAAAACTACCTACAGAGAAGGGACCTGCTCCTGCTCTGACCAACCTGGCAGAGGAAGTCAAAAACTACCTACAGAGATGGGACCTGCTCCTTCGCTGACCAACCTGGCGGAGGAAGTCAAATACTACCTACAGAGATGGGACCTGCTCCTGCTCTGACCAACCTGGTGGAGGCAGTCAAAAACTACGTACAGAAATGGGAACTGCTCCTGCTCTGACCAAACTGGCGGAGGAATTCAAAAGGACCTACAGAGATGGGACCTGCTCCTGCTCTGACCAACCTGGCGGAGGAAGCCAGAAACTACCTACAGAGATGGGACCTGCTCCTGCCCTGACCAGCCTGGCGGAGGCAGTCAAAAACTACCTACAGAGATGGAACCTGCTCCTGCTCTGACCAACCTGGCGGAAGCAGTCAAAAACTATCTACAGAGAACGGACCTGCTCCTGCTCTGACCAACCTGGCGGAGGAAGCCAGAAACTACCTACAGAGATGGGACCTGCTCCTGCCCTGACCAGCCCGGAGGAGGCAGTCAAAACTACATACATAGGTGGGACCTGCTCCTGCTCTGACCAACCTGGCGGAGGAAGTCAAAAACTACCTACAGAGATGGGACCTGCTCCTGCTCTGACCAACCTGGCGGAGGAATTCAAAAGGACCTACAGAGATGGGACCTGCTCCTGCTCTGACCAACCTTGTGGAGGAAGTCAAAAACTACCTACAGAGATGGGACCTGCTCCTGCTCTGTCCAACCTGGCCGAGGAAGTAAAAAACTACCTACAGTGATGGGCCGGCTCCTGCTCTGAACAACCTGGCGGAGGAAGCCAAACCTACCTACAGAGATGGGACATGCTCCTGCTCTGATCAACCTGGCCGAGGAAGTCAAAAACTATCTACAGAGATGGGACATGCTCCTGCTCTGACCAACCTGGCAGAGGAAGTCAAAAACTACCTACAGAGATGGGACCTGCTGCTTCGCTTACAAACCTGGTGGAGGCAGTCAAAAACTGCCTAGAGAGTTGGGACCTGCTCCTGCTCTGACCAACCTGGTGGAGGCAGTCAAAAACTACCTACAGAAATGGGAACTGCTCCTGCTCTCACCAAACTGGCGGAGGAATTCAAAAGGACCTACAGAGATGGGACCTGCTCCTGTTCTGACCAACCTGGCGGAGGAAGCCAGAAACTACCTACAGAGATGGGACCTGCTCCTGCTCTGACCAACCTGGCGGAGGAAGCCAGAAACTACCTACAGAGATGGAACCTGCTCCTGCTCTGACCAACCTGGCGGAGGAAGCCAGAAACTACCTACAGAGATGGGACCTGCTCCTGCTCTGACCAACCTGGGGGAGGAAGTCAAAAACTACCTACAGAGATCGGACCTGCTCCTGCTCTGACCAACCTGGCGGAGGAAGTCAAAAACTACCTACAGAGATGGGACCTGCTCCTGCTCTGATCAGCCTGGCGGAGGCAGTCAAAACAACTTACAGAGATGGAACCTGCTCCTGCTCTGACCAACCTGGCGGAGGAAGTCAAAAACTACCTACAGAGATGGGACCTGCTCCTGCCCTGACCAGCCTGGCGGAGGCAGTCAAAACTACTTACAGAGATGGAACCTGCTCCTGCTCTGACCAACCTGGCGGTGGAAGTCAAAAACTACCTACAGAGATGGGACCTGCTCCTGCTCTGACCAACCTGGCGGAGGAATTCAAAAGGACCTTCAGAAATGGGACCTGCTCCTCCTCTGACCAACCTGGCGGAGGAAGTCAAAAACTACCTACAGAGATGGGACCTGCTCCTGCTCTGACCAACCTGGCCGAGGAAGTGAAAAATTACCTACAGTGATGGGCCGGCTCCGGCTCTGACCAACCTGGCGGAGGAAGCCAAACCTACCTACAGAGATGGGACATGCTCCTCCTCTGACCAACCTGGCGGGGGCAGTCAAAAACTACCTACAGAGATGGGACCAGCTCCTCCTATGACCAACCTGGCGGAGGCAGTCAAAACTGCCTACAGAGATGGGACCAGCTCCTGCTCTGACCAACCTGGCGGAGGCAGTCAAAACTACCTACAGAGATGGGACCAGCTCCTGCTCTGACCAACCTGGCGGGGGAAGTCAAAAGGACCTACAGAGATGGGACCTGCTCCTGCTCTGACCAACCTGGCGGAGGAAATCAAAAACTATCTACAGAGATGGGACCTGCTCCTGCACTGACCAACCTGGCGGAGGAAGTCAAAAGGACCTACAGAGATGGGACCTGCTCCTGCTCTGACCATCCTGGCAGAGGAAGTCAAAAGGACCTACAGAGATGGGACCTGCTCCTGCTCTGACCAACCTGGCGGAGGCAGTCAAAAGGGCCTACAGAGATGGGACCTGCTCCTGCTCTGACCATCCTGGCAGAGGAAGTCAAAAGGACCTACAGAGATGGGACCTGCTCCTGCTCTGACAAACCTGGCAAAGGAAGTCAAAAACTACCTACAGAGATGGGACCTGCTCGTTCGCTGACCAACCTGGTGGAGGCAGTCAAAAACTACCTACAGAGATGGGACCTGCTCCTGCACTGACCAACCTGGTGGAGGAAATCAAAAGGACCTACAGAGATGGGACCTGCTCCTGCTCTGACCAACCTGGCGGAGTAAGTCAAAACTACCTACAGAGATAGGACCTGCTCCTGCTCTGACCAATCTGGCAGAGGAAGTCAAAACTACCTACAGAGATGGGACCTGCTCCTGCTCTGACCAACCTGGCGGAGGAATGCAAAAAATACCTACAGAAATGGGACCTGCTCCTGCTCTGACCAACCTGGTGGAGAAAGTCAAAAACTACCTACAGAGAAGGGACATGCTCCTGCTCTGACCAACCTGGCAGAGGAAGTCAAAAACTACCTACAGAGATGGGACCTGCTCCTTCGCTGACCAACCTGGCGGAGGAAGTCAAAAACTACCTACAGAGATGGGACCTGCTCCTGCTCTGACCAACCTGGTGGAGGCAGTCAAAAACTACGTACAGAAATGGGAACTGCTCCTGCTCTGACCAAACTGGCGGAGGAATTCAAAAGGCCCTACAGAGATGGGACCTGCTCCTGCTCTGACCAAACTGGCGGAGGAAGCCAAAAACTACCTACAGAGATGGGACCTGATCCTGCTCTGACCAACCTGGTGGAGGCAGTCAAAAGGGCCTACAGAGATGGGACCTGCTCCTGCTCTCACAAACCTGGCGGAGAAAGTCAAAAACTACCTTCAGAGATGGGACTTGCTCCTCCTCTGACCAAACTGGCGGGGGCAGTCAAAAACTACCTACAGAGATGGGACCAGCTCCTCCTATGACCAACCTGGCGGAGGCAGTCAAAACTCCCTACAGAGATGGGACCAGCTCCTGCTCTGACCAACCTGGCGGAGGAAGTCAAAACTACCTACAGAGATGGGACCTGCTCCTGCTCTGACCAACCTGGCAGAGGAAGTCAAAACTACCTACAGAGATAGGACCTGCTCCTGCTCTGACCAACCTGGCGGAGGAAGCCAAAACTACATACAGAGATGGGAGATGCTCCTGCTCTGACCAACCTGGCGGGGGAAGTCAAAAGGACCTACAGAAATGGGACCTGCTCCTGCTCTGACCAACCTGGCGGAGGAAATCAAAAACAACCTACAGTGATGGGACCTGCTCCTGCTCTGACCAACCTGGTGGAGGAATTCAAAAGGACCTACAGAGATGGGACAAGCTCCTGCTCTGACCAACCTGGCAGAGGAAGTCAAAAACTACCTACAGAGATGGGACCTGCTCCTGCTCTGACCAACCAGGTGGAGGCAGTCAAAAACTGCATACAGAGATGGGACCTGCTTCTGCTCTGACCAACCCGGCGAAGGAAGTCAAAAACTCCCTATAGAGATGGGACCAGCTCCTGCTCTGACCAACCTGGCGGAGGAAGTCAAAACTACCTACAGAGATAGGACCTGCTCCTGCTCTGACCAACCTGGCAGAGGAAGTCAAAAACTACCTACAGAGGTGGGACCTGCTCCTTCGCTGACCAACCTGGCGGAGGAAGTCAAAAACTACCTACAGAGATGGGACCTGCTCCTGCTCTGACCAACCTGGTGGAGGCAGTCAAAAACTACCTACAGAAATGGGAACTGCTCCTGCTCTGACCAAACTGGCGGAGGAATTCAAAAGGACCTACAGAGATGGGACCTGCTCCTGCTCTGACCAACCTGGCGGAGGAAGTCAAAAACTACCTACAGAGATGGGACCTGCTCCTGCTCTGACCAACATGGCGGAGGAAGTCAAAAACTACCTACAGAGATCGGACCTGCTCCAGCTCTGACCAACCTGGCGGAGGAAGTCAAAAACTACCTACAGAGATGGGACCTGCTCCTCCTCTGATCAGCCTGGCGGAGGCAGTCAAAACAACTTACAGAGATGGAACCTGCTCCTGCTCTGACCAACCTGGCGGAGGAAGTCAAAAACTACCTACAGAGATGGGACCTGCTCCTGCCCTGACCAGCCTGGCGGAGGCAGTCAAAACTACTTACAGAGATGGAACCTGCTCCTGCTCTGACCAACCTGGCGGTGGAAGTCAAAAACTACCTACAGAGATGGGACCTGTTCCTGCTCTGACCAACATGGCGGGGGCAGTCAAAAACTACCTACAGAGATGGGACCAGCTGCTCCTATGACCAACCTGGCGGAAGCAGTCAAAACTCCCTACAGAGATGGGACCAGCTCCTGCTCTGACCAACCTGGCGGAGGAAGTCAAAACTACCTACAGAGATGGGACCAGCTCCTGCTCTGACCAACCTGGCGGGGGAAGTCAAAAGGACCTACAGAGATGGGACCTGCTCCTGCTCTGACCAACCTGGCGGAGGAAATCAAAAACTATCTACAGTGATGGGACCTGCTCCTGCTCTGAACAACCTGGTGGAGGAATTCAAAAGGACCTACAGAGATGGGACCTGCTCCTGCTCTGACCAACCTGACAGAGAAAGTCAAAAACTACATACGGAGATGGGCCGGCTCCTGCTCTGACCAACCTGGCGGAGGAAGTCAAAAAATACCTACAGAGATGGGACCTGCTCCTGCTCCGACCAACCTGGCAGAGGAAGTCAAAAGGACCTACAGAGATGGGACCTGCTCCTGCTCTGACCAACCTGGTGGAGGAAATCAAAAACTACCTACAGAGATGGGACCTGCTCCTGCTCTGACAAACCTGGCAAAGGAAGTAAAAAACTACCTACAGAGATGGGACCTGCTCGTTCGCTGACCAACCTGGTGGAGGAAATCAAAAACTACCTACAGAGATGGGACCTGCTCCTGCACTGACCAACCTGGCGGATGAAATCAAAAGGACCTACAGAGATGGGACCTGCTCCTGCTCTGACCAAACTGGCGGAGGAAGCCAAAAACTACCTACAGAGATGGGACCTGATCCTGCTCTGACCAACCTGGTGGAGGCAGTCAAAAGGGCCTACAGAGATGGGATCTGCTCCTGCACTGACCAACCTGGCGGAGGAAGTCAAAACTACCTACAGAGATGGGACCTGCTCCTGCTCTGACCAACCTGGCGGAGGAAGTCAAAAACTACCTACAGAGATGGGACCTGCTCCTGCTCTGACCAAACTGGCCGAGGAAGCCAAAAACTACGTACAGTGATGGGCCGGCTCCTACTCTGACCAACCTGGCGGAGGAAGCCAGAAACTACCTACAGAGATGGGACCTGCTCCTGCCCTGACCAGCCTGGAGGAGGCAGTCAAAACTACTTACAGAGATGGAACCTGCTCCTGCTCTGACCAACCTGGCGGAAGCAGTCAAAAACTACCTACAGAGATGGGACCTGCTCCTGCTCTGACCAACCTGGCGGAGAAAGTCAAAACTACTTACAGAGATGGAACCTGCTCCTGCTCTGACCAACCTGGTGGTGGAAGTCAAAAACTACCTACAGAGATGGGACCTGTTCCTGCTCTGACCAACATGGCGGTTGAATTCAAAAGGACCTTCAGAGATGGGACCTGCTCCTGCTCTGACCAACCTGGCGGAGGAAGTCAAAAACTAACTACAGAGATGGGACCTGCTCCTGCTCTGACCAACCTGGCCGAGGAAGTCAAAAACTACCTACAGTGATGGGCCGGCTCCGGCTCTGACCAACCTGGCGGAGGAAGCCAAACCTACCTACAGAGATGGGACATGCTCCTGCTCTGACCAACCTGGCGGAGGAAGTCAAAAGGACCTACAGAGATGGGACCTGCTCCTGCTCTGACCAACATGGCGGAGGAATTAAAAAGGACCTACAGAGATGGGACCTGCTCCTGCTCTGACCAACCTGGCGAGGGAAGTCAAAAACTACCAAGAGAGATGGGATATGCTCCTGCTCTGACCAACCTGGCGGAGGAAGTCAAAACGGCCTACAGAGATGGGACCTGCTGCTTCGCTTACCAACCTGGTGGAGGCAGTCAAAAACTACCTACAGAGATGGGACCTGCTACTACTCTGACCAACCTGGTGGAGGCAGTCAAAAACTACCTACAGAAATGGGAACTGCTCCTGCTCTCACCAAACTGGCGGAGGAATTCAATAGGACCTACAGAGATGGGACCTGCTCCTGCTCTGACCATCCTGGCGGAGGAAGCCAGAAACTACCTACAGAGATGGGAGCTGCTCCTGCCCTGACCAGCCTGGTGGAGGCAGTCAAAACTACTTACAGAGATGGAACCTGCTCCTGCTCTGACCAACCTGGCGGAAGCAGTCAAAAACTACCTACAGAGATCGGACCTGCTCCTGCTCTGACCAAACTGGCGGAGGAAGTCAAAAACTACCTACAGAGATGGGACCTGCTCCTGCTCTGATCAGCCTGGCGGAGGCAGTCAAAACAACTTACAGAGATGGAACCTGCTCCTGCTCTGACCAACCTGGCGGTGGAAGTCAAAAACTACCTACAGAGATGGGACCTGCTCCTGCTCTGACCAACCTGGCGGTTGAATTCAAAAGGACCTTCAGAGATGGAACCTGCTCCTGCTCTGACCAAACTGGCGGAGGAAGTCAAAAACTACCTACAGAGATGGGAACTGCTCCTGCTCTGATCAGCCTGGCGGAGGAATTCAAAAGGACCTACAGAGATGGGACCTGCTCCTGCTCTGACCAACCTGGCGGAGGAAGCCAAAAACTACCTACAGAGATGGAACCTGCTCCTGCTCTGACCAACCTGGTGGAGAAAGTCAAAAACTACCTACAGAGATGGGACATGCTCCTGCTCTGACCAACCTGGCAGAGGAAGTCAAAAACTACCTACAGAGATGGGACCTGCTCCTTCGCTGACCAACCTGGCGGAGGAAGTCAAAAACGACCTACAGAGATGGGACCTGCTCCTGCTCTGACCAACCTGGTGGAGGCAGTCAAAAACTACCTACAGAAATGGGAACTGCTCCTGCTCTGACCAAACTGGCGGAGGAATTCAAAAGGACCTACAGAGATGGGACCTGCTCCTGCTCTGACCAACCTGGCGGAGGAAGCCAGATACTACCTACAGAGATGGGACCTGCTCCTGCCCTGACCAGCCTGGTGGAGGCAGTCAAAACTACTTACAGAGATGGAACCTGCTCCTGCTCTGACCAACCTGGCGGAAGCAGTCAAAAACTACCTACAGAGATCGGACCTGCTCCTGCTCTGACCAACCTGGCGGAGGAAGTCAAAACTACCTACAGAGATGGGACCTGCTCCTGCCCTGACCAACCTGGTGGAGGCACTCAAAACTACTTACAGAGATGGAACCTGCTCCTGCTCTGACCAACCTGGCGGTGGAAGTCAAAAACTACCTACAGAGATGGGACCTGTTCCTGCTCTGACCAACATGGCGGTTGAATTCAAAAGGACCTTCAGAGATGGGACCTGCTCCTGCTCTGACCAACCTGGCCGAGGAAGTCAAAAACTACCTACAGTGATGGGCCGGCTCCGGCTCTGACCAACCTGGCGGAGGAAGTCAAAAGGACCTACAGAGATGGGACCTGCTCCTGCTCTGACCAACCTGGCGGAGGAAGTCAAAAACTACCTACAGAGATGGGACCGGCTCCTGCCCTGACCAACATGGCGGAGGAATTAAAAAGGACCTACAGAGATGGGACCTGCTCCTGCTCTGACCAACCTGGCGGAGGAAGTCAAAAACTACAAAGAGAGATGGGACCTGCTCCTGCTCTGACCAACCTGGCGGAGGAATTCAAAAGGACCTACAGAGATGGGACCTGCTCCTGCTCTGACCAACCTTGTGGAGGAAGTCAAAAACTACCTACAGAGATGGGACCTGCTCCTGCTCTGTCCAACCTGGCCGAGGAAGTAAAAAACTACCTACAGTGATGGGCCGGCTCCTGCTCTGAACAACCTGGCGGAGGAAGCCAAACCTACCTACAGAGATGGGGCATGCTCCTGCTCTGATCAACCTGGCCGAGGAAGTCAAAAACTATCTACAGAGATGGGACATGCTCCTGCTCTGACCAACCTGGCAGAGGAAGTCAAAAACTACCTACAGAGATGGGACCTGCTGCTTCGCTTACAAACCTGGTGGAGGCAGTCAAAAACTGCCTAGAGAGTTGGGACCTGCTCCTGCTCTGACCAACCTGGTGGAGGCAGTCAAAAACTACCTACAGAAATGGGAACTGCTCCTGCTCTCACCAAACTGGCGGAGGAATTCAAAAGGACCTACAGAGATGGGACCTGCTCCTGCTCTGACCAACCTGGCGGAGGAAGCCAGAAACTCCCTACAGAGATGGGACCTGCTCCTGCCCTGACCAGCCTGGTGGAGGCAGTCAAAACTACTTACAGAGATGGAACCTGCTCCTGCTCTGACCAACCTGGCGGAAGCAGTCAAAAACTACCTACAGAGATCGGACCTGCTCCTGCTCTGATCAGCCTGGCGGAGGCAGTCAAAACAACTTACAGAGATGGAACCTGCTCCTGCTCTGACCAACCTGGCGGTGGAAGTCAAAAACTACCTACAGAGATGGGACCTGCTCCTGCTCTGACCAACCTGGCGGTTGAATTCAAAAGGACCTTCAGAGATGGGACCTGCTCCTGGTCTGACCAACCTGGCGGAGGAAGTCAAAAACTACCTACAGAGATGGGACCTGCTCCTGCTCTGACCAACCTGGCCGAGGAAGTCAAAAACTACCTACAGTGATGGGCCGGCTCCGGCTCTGACCAACCTGGCGGAGGAAGCCAAAACTACCTACAGAGATGGGACATGCTCCTGCTCTGATCAACCTGGCCGAGGAAGTCAAAAACTACCTACAGAAATTGGACATGCTCCTGCCCTGACCAACATGGCGGAGGAATTAAAAAGGACCTACAGAGATGGGACCTGCTCCTGCTCTGACCAACCTGGCGGAGGAAGTCAAAAACTACCAAGAGAGATGGGACCTGCTCCTGCTCTGACCAACCTGTCGGAGGAAGTCAAAACGGCCTACAGATATGGGACCTGCTCCTGCTCTGACCAACCTGGCGGAGGAAGTCAAAAACTACCTACAGAGATGGGACCTGCTCATGCTCTGACCAACCTGGTGGAGGAAGTCAACAACTACCTACAGAGATGGGACCTGATCCTGCTCTGACCAACCTGGCGGAGGAAATCAAAAGAACCTACAGAGATGGGACCTGCTCCTGCTCTGACCAACCTGGTGGACGAAGTCAAAAACTACATACAGAGATGGGACCTGCTCCTGCTCTGACCAACCGGGCGGAGGAAGTCAAAAACTACCTACAGAAATGGGACCTGCTCCTGCTCTGACCAAACTGGCGGAGGAATTCAAAAGGACCCACAGAGACGGGACCTGCTCCTGCTCTGACCATCCTGGCGGAGGAAGCCAGAAACTACCTACAGAGATGGGACCTGCTCCTGCCCTGACCAGCCTGGTGGAGGCAGTCAAAACTACTTACAGAGATGGAACCTGCTCCTGCTCTGACCAACCTGGCGGAAGCAGTCAAAAACTACCTACAGAGATCGGACCTGCTCCTGCTCTGACCAAACTGGCGGAGGAAGTCAAAAACTACCTACAGAGATGGGACCTGCTCCTGCTCTGATCAGCCTGGCGGAGGCAGTCAAAACAACTTACAGAGATGGAACCTGCTCCTGCTCTGACCAACCTGGCGGTGGAAGTCAAAAACTACCTACAGAGATGGGACCTGCTCCTGCTCTGACCAACCTGGCGGTTGAATTCAAAAGGACCTTCAGAGATGGAACCTGCTCCTGCTCTGACCAAACTGGCGGAGGAAGTCAAAAACTACCTACAGAGATGGGAACTGCTCCTGCTCTGATCAGCCTGGCGGAGGAATTCAAAAGGACCTACAGAGATGGGACCTGCTCCTGCTCTGACCAACCTGGCGGAGGAAGCCAAAAACTACCTACAGAGATGGAACCTGCTCCTGCTCTGACCAACCTGGTGGAGAAAGTCAAAAACTACCTACAGAGATGGGACATGCTCCTGCTCTGACCAACCTGGCAGAGGAAGTCAAAAACTACCTACAGAGATGGGACCTGCTCCTTCGCTGACCAACCTGGCGGAGGAAGTCAAAAACGACCTACAGAGATGGGACCTGCTCCTGCTCTGACCAACCTGGTGGAGGCAGTCAAAAACTACCTACAGAAATGGGAACTGCTCCTGCTCTGACCAAACTGGCGGAGGAATTCAAAAGGACCTACAGAGATGGGACCTGCTCCTGCTCTGACCAACCTGGCGGAGGAAGCCAGAAACTACCTACAGAGATGGGACCTGCTCCTGCCCTGACCAGCCTGGTGGAGGCAGTCAAAACTACTTACAGAGATGGAACCTGCTCCTGCTCTGACCAACCTGGCGGAAGCAGTCAAAAACTACCTACAGAGATCGGACCTGCTCCTGCTCTGACCAACCTGGCGGAGGAAGTCAAAAACTACCTACAGAGATGGGACCTGCTCCTGCTCTGACCAACCTGGTGGAGGCACTCAAAACTACTTACAGAGATGGAACCTGCTCCTGCTCTGACCAACCTGGCGGTGGAAGTCAAAAACTACCTACAGAGATGGGACCTGTTCCTGCTCTGACCAACATGGCGGTTGAATTCAAAAGGACCTTCAGAGATGGGACCTGCTCCTGCTCTGACCAACCTGGCCGAGGAAGTCAAAAACTACCTACAGTGATGGGCCGGCTCCGGCTCTGACCAACCTGGCGGAGGAAGTCAAAAGGACCTACAGAGATGGGACCTGCTCCTGCTCTGACCAACCTGGCGGAGGAAGTCAAAAACTACCTACAGAGATGGGACCGGCTCCTGCCCTGACCAACATGGCGGAGGAATTAAAAAGGACCTACAGAGATGGGACCTGCTCCTGCTCTGACCAACCTGGCGGAGGAAGTCAAAAACTACAAAGAGAGATGGGACCTGCTCCTGCTCTGACCAACCTGGCGGAGGAAGTCAAAACGGCCTACAGAGATGGGACCTGCTGCTTCGCTTACCAACCTGGTGGAGGCAGTCAAAAACTACCTACAGAGATGGGACCTGCTCCTGCTCTGACCAACCTGGCGGAGGAATTCAAAAGGACCTACAGAGATGGGACCTGCTCCTGCTCTGACCAACCTGGCGGAGGAAGCCAGAAACTACCTACAGAGATGGGACCTGCTCCTGCCCTGACCAGCCTGGTGGAGGCAGTCAAAACTACTTACAGAGATGGAACCTGCTCCTGCTCTGACCAACCTGGCGGAAGCAGTCAAAAACTACCTACAGAGATCGGACCTGCTCCTGCTCTGACCAAACTGGCGGAGGATGTCAAAAACTACCTACAGAGATGGGACCTGCTCCTGCTCTGATCAGCCTGGCGGAGGCAGTCAAAACAACTTACAGAGATGGACCTGCTCCTGCTCTGACCACCTGGCGGTGGAAGTCAAAAAACTACCTACAGAGATGGGACCTGCTCCTGCTCTGACCAACCTGGTGGTTGAATTCAAAAGGACCTTCAGAGATGGGACCTTCCTCGGTCTGACCAACCTGGCGGAGGAAGTCAAAAACTACCTACAGAGATGGACCTGCTCCTGCTCTGACCAACCTGGCCGAGGAAGTCAAAAACTACCTACAGTGATGGCGGCTCCGTGCTCTGACCAACCTGGCGGAGGAAGCCAAAACTACCTACAGAGATGGACATGCTCCTGCTCTTATCCAACTGGCCGAGGAAGTCAAAACTACTACAGAATTGGGACATGCTCCTGCCTGACCAACATGGCGGAGGAAGTAAAAGGACCTACAGAGATGGGACCTGCTCCTGCTCTGACCAACCTGGCGCACGAAGTCAAAAACTACCTTCAGAGATGGGACCTGCTCCTGCTCTGACCAACATGGCGGAGGAATTAAAAAGGACCTACAGAGGTGGGACCGGCTCCTGCTCTGACCAACATGGCGGAGGAATTAAAAATGACCTACAGAGATGTGACCTGCTCCTGCTCTGACCAACCTGGCGGAGGAAGTCAAAACGGCCTACAGAGATGGGACCTGCTCCTCCTCTGACTACCTGGCGGAGGAAGTCAAAAACTACCTACAGAGATGGGATCAGGTCTTGCTCTGACCAACCTGGTGGAGGCAGTCAAAAGGGGCTACAGAGATGGGACCTGCTCCTGCTCTGACCAACCTGGTGGAGGAAGTCAAAAACTACCTAGAGAGATGGGACCTGCTCCTGCTCTGACCAACCTGGTGGAGGAAGTCAACAGCTACCTACAGAGATGGGACCTGCTCCTGCTCTGACCAACCTGGCCGAGGAAGTCAAAAACTACCTACAGTGATGGGCCGGCTCTTGCTCTGACCAACCTGGCGGAGGAAGCCAAACCTACCTACAGAGATGGGACATGCTTCTGCTCTGATCAACCTGGCCGAGGAAGTCAAAAACTATCTACAGAGATGGGACATGCTCCTGCTCTGACCAACATGGCGGATGAATTAAAAAGGACCTACAGAGGTGGGACCGGCTCCTGCTCTGATCAACCTGGCCGAGGAAGTCAAAAACTACCTACAGAGATGGGACCTGCTCATGCTCTGACCAACCTGGTGGAGGAAGTCAAAAACTACCTACAGAGATGGGACCTGCTCCTCCTCTGACCAACCTGGCGGAGGAAGTCAAAAACTACCTACAGAGATGTGACCTGCTCCTGCTCTGACCAACCTGGCGGAGGAAATCAAAAGAACCTACAGAGACGGGACCTGCTCCTGCTCTGACCAACCTGGTGGAGGAATTCAAAAACTACCTAGAGAGATGGGACCTGCTCCTGCCCTGACCAGCCTGGCGGAGGCAGTCAAAAACTATCTTGAGAGATGGGACCTGCTCCTGCTCTGACCAACCTGGTGGACGAAGTCAAAAACTACATACAGAGATGGGACCTGCTCCTGCTCTGACCAATCTGGCGGAGGAAGTCAAAAGGACCTACAGAGATGGGACCTGCTCCTGCTCTGACCAACCTGGCGGGGGAAGTCAAAAGGACCTACAGAGATTGGACATGCTCCTGCTCTGACCAACCTGGCGGAGGAATGCAAAAAATACCTACAGAGGTGGGACCTGCTCCTGCTCTGACCAACCTGGTGGAGGAAGTCAAAAACTACCTACAGAGATGGGACATGCTCTGGCTCTGACCAACCTGGCAGAGGAAGTCAAAAACTACCTACAGAGATGGGACCTGCTCCTTCGCTGACCAACCTGGTGGAGGCAGTCAAAAACTACCTACAGTGATGGGACCTCCTCCTGCTCTGACCAACCTGGTGGAGGCAGTCAAAAACTACCTACAGAAATGGGACCTGCTCCTGCTCTGACCAAACTGGCGGAGGAATTCAAAAGGACCTACAGAGATGGGACATGCTCCTGCTTGACCTACCTGGCGGAGGAAGCCAAATACTACCTACAGAGATGGGACCTGCTCCTGCTCTGACCTACCTGGTGGAGGAAGTCAAAAACTACCTACAGAGATCGGACCTGCTCCTGCTCTGACCAACCTGGCGGAGGAAGTCAAAAACTACCTACAGAGATGGGACCTGCTCCTGCCCTGACCAGCCTGGCGGAGGCAGTCAAAACTACCGACAGAGATGGGACCTGCTCCTGCTCTAAACAACCTGGCGGAGGAAGTCAAAACTACATACAGAGATGGAACCTGCTCCTGCTCTGACCAACCTGGCGGAGGACGTAAAAAACTACCTACAGAGATGGGATCTGCTCGTTCGCTGACCAACCTGGTGGAGGCAGTCAAAAACTACCTACAGAGATGGGACCTGCTTCTGCTCTGACCAACCTGGTGGAGGCAGTCAAAACTACCTACAGAGATGGGACCTGCTTCTGCTCTGACCAACCTGGTGGAGGCAGTCAAAAGCGCCTACAGAGATGGGACCTGCTCCTGCACTAACCAACCTGGCGGAGGAAGTCAAAAACTACCTGCAGAGATGGGACCTGCTCCTCCTCTGACCAACCTAACGGAGGCAGTCAAAAACTACCTACAGAGATGGGACCAGCTCCTCCTCTGACCAACCTGGCGGAGGCAGTCAAAACTCCCAACAGAGATGGGACCAGCTCCTGCTCTGACCAACCTGGCGGAGGAAGTAAAAGCTACCTACAGAGATGGGACCTGCTCCTGCTCTGACCAATCTGGCGGAGGAAGTAAAAACTACCTACAGAGATGGGACCTGCTCCTGTTCTGACCAACCTGGCAGAGGAAGTCAAAACTACCTAGAGAGATGGGACCTGCTCCTGCTCTGACCAACCTGGTGGAGGAAGTCAAAAACTACCTACAAAGATGGGACATGCTCCTGCTCTGACCAACCTGGCAGAGGAAGTCAAAAACTACCTACAGAGATGGGACCTGCTCCTTCGCTGACCAACCTGGTGGAGGCAGTCGAAAACTGCCTAGAGAGTTGGGACCTGCTCCTGCTCTGACCAACCTGGTGGAAGCAGTCAATAACTACCTACAGAGATGGGACCTGCTCCTGCTCTGACCAACCTGGCGGAGGAAGTCAAAAACTACCTACAGAGATTGGACCTGCTCCTGCTCTGACCAACCTGGTGGAGGAAGTCAAAAGGACCTACAGAGTTTGGACCTGCTCCTGCTCTGACCAACCTGGCGGACAAAGTCAAAGGACCTACAGAGATGGGAACTTCTCCTGCTCTGACCAAACTGGCGGAGGAAGCCAAAAACTACCTACAGAGATGGGACCTGCTCCTGCTCTGACAAACCTGGCGGAGGCGGTCAAAACTACCTCCAGAGATGGGACCTGCTCCTGCCCTGACCAGCCTGGCGGAGGCAGTCAAAACTACCTACAGAGATGGGACCTGCTCCTGCTCTGACCAACCTGGCGGAGGAAGTCAAAACTACTTGCAGAGATGGGAACTGCTCCTGCTCTGACCAACCTGGCGAGGAAGTCAAAAACTACCTACAGAGATGGGACATGCTCCTGCTCTGACCCACCTGGTGGAGGAAGCCAAAAGGACCTACAGAGATGGGACCTGCTCCTGCTCTGGCCAACCTGGCGGAGGAAGTCAAAAACAACCTACAGAGATGGGACCTGCTCCTGCACTGACCAACCTGTCGGAGGAAGTCAAATGGACCTACAGAGATGGGACCTGCTCCTTCTATGACCAACCTGGTGGAGGATTGCAAAAAATACCTACAGAGATAGGACCGACTCCTGCTCTGACCAACCTGGCGGAGGAATTAAAATGGACATACAGAGATGGGACCTGCTCTTGCTCTGACCAACTTGGTGGAGGAAGTCAAAACTACCTACAGAGATGGGACCGGCTCCTGCTCTGACCAAACTGGCGGAGGCAGTCAAAACTCCCTACAGAGATGGGACCAGCTCCTGCTCTGACCAACCTGGCGGAGGAAGTCAAAACGGCCTACAGAGATGGGACCTGCTCCTGCTCTGACCAACCTGGTGGAGGAAGTCAAAAGGACCTACAGAGATGGGCCGGCTCCTGCTCTGACCAACCTGGCGGAGGAAGTCAAAAATTACCTACAGAGATGGGACCTGCTCCTGCTCTGACCAACCTCGCAGAGGAAGTCAAAAACTATCTACAGTGATGGGCCGGCTCCTGCTCTGACCAACCTGGCGGAGGAAGTAAAAAACTACCTACAGAGATGGGACCTGCTCGTTCGCTGACCAACCTGGTGGAGGCAGTCAAAAGGGCCTACAGAGATGGGACCAGCTCCTGCACTGACCAACCTGGCGGAGGAAGTCAAAAACTACCTACAGAGATGGGACCTTTTCCTGCACTAACCAACCTGGCGGAGGAAGTCAAAAACTACCTACAGAGATGGGACCTGCTCCTCCTCTGACCAACCTGGCGGAGGCAGTCAAAAACTACCTACAGAGATGGGACCAGCTCCTCCTCTGACCAACCTGGCGGAGGCAGTCAAAACTCCCTACAGAGATGGGACCAGCTCCTGCTCTGACCAACCTGGCGGAGGAAGTCAAAACGGCCTACAGAGATGGGACCTGCTCCTGCTCTGACCAATCTGGCGGAGGAGTTAAAAACTACCTACAGAGATGGGACCTGCTCCTGTTCTGACCAACCTGGCAGAGGAAGTCAAAAACTACCTACAGAGATGGGACCTGCTCCTGCTCTGACCAACCTGGCAGAGGAAGTCAAAAACTACCTACAGAGATGGGACCTGCTCCTGCTCTGACCAACCTGGTGGAGGAAGTCAAAAGGACCTACAGAGATGGGATCTGCTCCTGCTCTAACAAAACTTGTGGAGGAAGTCAAAAACTACCTCCAGAGATGGAACCTGCTCCTGCTCTGACCAACCTGGCGGAGGAAGTCAAAAACAACCTACAGAGATGGGATCTGCTCCTGCTCTGACCAACCTGGCAGAGGAAGTCAAAAACTACCTACAGAGATGGGACCTGCTCGTTCGCTGACCAACCTGGTGGAGGCAGTCAAAAACTACCTACAGAGATGGGACCTGCTCCTGCTCTGACCAACAAGGTGGAGGCAGTCAAAAACTACATACAGAGATGGGACCTGCTTCTGCTCTGACCAACCTGGCGGAGGAAGTCAAAAACTACCTACAGAGATGGGACATGCTCCTGCTCTGACCAACCTGGCAGAGGAAGTCAAAAACTACTTACAGAGATGGGACCTGCTTCTGCTCTGACCAACCTGGTGGAGGCAGTCAAAAGGGCCTACAGAGATGGGACCTTCTCCTGCACTAACCAACCTGGCGGAGGAAGTCAAAAACTACCTACAGTGATGGGACCTGCTCCTCCTCTGACCAACCTGGCGGAGGCAGTCAAAAACTACCTACAGAGATGGGACCAGCTCCTCCTCTGACCAACCTGGTGGAGGCCGTCAAAACTCCCTACAGAGATGGGACCAGCTCCTGCTCTGACCAACCTGGCGGAGGAAGTCAAAAGGACCTACAGAGATGGGACCAGCTCCTGCTCTGACCAATCTGGCGGAGGAGTTAAAAACTACCTACAGAGATGGGACCTGCTCCTGTTCTGACCAACCTGGCAGAGGAAGTCAAAACTACCTAGAGAGATGGGACCTGCTCCTGCTCTGACCAACCTGGTGGAGGAAGTCAAAAACTACCTACAGAGATGGGACATGCTCCTGCTCTGACCAACCTGGCAGAGGAAGTCAAAAACTACCTACAGAGATGGGACCTGCTCCTTCGCTGACCAACCTGGTGGAGGCAGTCAAAAACTGCCTAGAGAGTTGGGACCTGCTCCTGCTCTGACCAACCTGGTGGAGGCAGTCAATAACTACCTACAGAGATGGGACCTGCTCCTGCTCTGACCAACCTGGCCGAGGAAGTCAAAAACTACCTACAGAGATTGGACCTGCTCCTGCTCTGACCAACCTGGTGGAGGAAGTCAAAAGGACCTACAGAGTTTGGACCTGCTCCTGCTCTGACCAACCTGGTGGAGGAAGTCAAATGGACCTACAGAGATTGGACCTGCTCCTGCTCTGACCAACCTGGCGGACAAAGTCAAAGGACCTACAGAGATGGGAACTTCTCCTGCTCTGACCAAACTGGCGGAGGAAGCCAAAAACTACCTACAGAGATGGGACCTGCTCCTGCTCTGACCAACCTGACGGAGGCAGTCAAAACTACCTTCAGAGATGGGACCTGCTCCTGCCCTGACCAGCCTGGCGGAGGCAGTCAAAACTACCTACAGAGATGGGACCTGCTCCTGCTCTGACCAACCTGGCGGAGGAAGTCAAAACTACTTGCAGAGATGGGAATTGCTCCTGCTCTGACCAACCTGGCGAGGAAGTCAAAAGGACCTACAGAGATGGGACCTGCTCCTGCTCTGACCCACCTGGTGGAGGAAGTCAAAAGGACCTACAGAGATGGGACCTGCTCCTGCTCTGACCAACCTGGCGGAGGAAGTCAAAAACTACCTACAGAGATGGGACCTGCTCCTGCACTGACCAACCTGTCGGAGGAAGTCAAATGGACCTACAGAGATGGGACCTGCTCCTTCTATGACCAACCTGGTGGAGGATTGCAAAAAATACCTACAGGAATAGGACCGACTCCTGCTCTGACCAACCTGGCGGAGGAATTAAAATGGACATACAGAGATGGGACCTGCTCCTGCTCTGACCAACTTGGTGGAGGAAGTCAAAACTACCTACAGAGATGGGACCGGCTACTGCTCTGATCAACCTGGCGGAGGCAGTCAAAACTCCCTACAGAGATGGAACAGCTCCTGCTCTGACCAACCTGGCGGAGGAAGTCAAAACGGCCTACAGAGATGGGACCTGCTCCTGCTCTGACCAACCTGGTGGAGGAAGTCAAAAGGACCTACAGAGATGGGCCGGCTCCTGCTCTGACCAACCTGGCGGAGGAAGTCAAAAACTACCTACAGAGATGGGACCTGCTCCTGCTCTGAGCAACCTGGTGGAGGAAGTCAAAAACTACCTACAGAGATCGGATCTGCTCCTGCTCTGACCAACGTGGCGGAGAAAGTCAAAAACTATCTACAGTGATGGGCCGGCTCCTGCTCTGACCAACCTGGCGGAGGAAGTAAAAAACTACCTACAGAGATGGGATCTGCTCCTGCTCTGACCAACCTGGCAGAGGAAGTCAAAAACTACCTACAGAGATGGGACCTGCTCGTTCGCTGACCAACCTGGTGGAGGCAATCAAAAACTACATACAGAGATGGGACCTGCTTCTGCTCTGACCAACCTGGTGGAGGCAGTCAAAAGGGCCTACAGAGATGGGACCTGCTCCTGCACTAACCAACCTGGCGGAGGAAGTCAAAAACTACCTACAGAGATGGGACCTGCTCCTCCTCTGACCAACCTGGCGGAGGCAGTCAAAAACTACCTACAGAGATGGGACCAGCTCCTCCTCTGACCAACCTGGCGGAGGCAGTCAAAACTCCCTTCAGAGATGGGACCAGCTCCTGCTCTGACCAACCTGGCGGAGGAAGTCAAAACGGCCTACAGAGATGGGACCTGCTCCTGCTCTGACCAATCTGGCGGAGGAAGTAAAAACTACCTACAGAGATGGGACCTGCTCCTGTTCTGACCAACCTGGCAGAGGAAGTCAAAACTACCTAGAGAGATGGGACCTGCTCCTGCTCTGACCAACCTTGTGGAGGAAGTCAAAAACTACCTACAGAGATGGGACATGCTCCTGCTCTGACCAACCTGGCAGAGGAAGTCAAAAACTACCTACAGAGATGGGACATGCTCCTGCTCTGACCAACCTGGCGGAGAAAGTCAAAAACTACCTACAGAGATGGGACCTGCACCTGCTCTGAACAACCTGGTGGAGGCAGTCAAAAACTACCTACAGAAATGGGACCTGCTCCTGCTCTGACCAAACTGGCGGAGGAATTCAAAAGGACCTATAGAGTTGGGACATGCTCCTGCTCTGACGTACCTGGCGGAGTTAGCCAAAAACTACCTTCAGAGATCGGACCTGCTCCTGCTCTGACCAACCTGGCGGAGGAAGTCAAAAACTACCTACAAAGATGGGACCTGCTCCTGCCCTGACCAGCCTGGCGGAGGCAGTCAAAACTACCTACAGAGATGGGACCTGCTCCTGCTCTGACCAACCTGGCGGAGGAAGTCAAAACTACTTACAGAGATGGAACTTGCTCCTGCTCTGACCAACCTGGCGGAGGAAGTCAAAAACTACCTACAGAGATGGGACCTGCTCCTGCTCTGACCAACATGGCGGAGGAATTAAAAAGGACCTACAGAGGTGGGACCGGCTCCTGCTCTGACCAACATGGCGGAGGAATTAAAAATGACCTACAGAGATGGGACCTGCTCCTGCTCTGACCAACCTGGCGGAGGAAGTCAAAACGGCCTACAGAGATGGGACCTGCTCCTCCTCTGACCAACCTGGCGGAGGATGTCAAAAACTACCTACAGAGATGGGATCTGGTCCTGCTCTGACCAACCTGGTGGAGGCAGTCAAAGGGGGCTACAGAGATGGGACCTGCTCCTGCTCTGACCAACCTGGTGGAGGAAGTCAAAAACTACCTAGAGAGATGGGACCTGCTCCTGCTCTGACCAACCTGGTGGAGGAAGTCAAAAGCTACCTACAGAGATGGGACCTGCTCCTGCTCTGCCCAACCTGGCCGAGGAAGTCAAAAACTACCTACAGTGATGGGCCGGCTCTTGCTGTGACCAACCTGGCGGAGGATGCCAAACCTACCTACAGAGATGGGACATGCTCCTGCTCTGATCAACCTGGCCGAGGAAGTCAAAAACTATCTACAGAGATGGGACATGCTCCTGCTCTGACCAACATGGCGGAGGAATTAAAAAGGACCTACAGAGGTGGGACCGGCTCCTGCTCTGATCAACCTGGCCGAGGAAGTCAAAAACTACCTACAGAGATGGGACCTGCTCATGCTCTGACCAACCTGGTGGAGGAAGTCAAAAACTACCTACAGAGATGGGACCTGCTCCTCCTCTGACCAACCTGGCGGAGGAAGTCAAAAACTACCTACAGAGATGTGACCTGCTCCTGCTCTGACCAACCTGGCGGAGGAAATCAAAAGAACCTACAGAGACGGGACCTGCTCCTGCTCTGACCAACCTGGTGGAGGAAGTCAAAAACTACCTAGAGACATGGGACCTGCTCCTGCTCTGACCAACCTGGCGGAGAAAGTCAAAAACTATCTAGAGAGATGGGACCTGCTCCTGCTCTGACCAACCTGGTGGACGAAGTCAAAAACTACCTACAGAAATGGGACCTGCTCCTGCTCTGACCAAACTGGCGGAGGAATTCAAAAGGACCAACAGAGATGGGACCTGCTCCTTCTCTGACCAACCTGGCGGAGGAAATCACAAGGACCTACAGAGATGGGACATGCTCCTGCTCTGACCAACCTGGCGGGGGAAGTCAAAAGGACCTACAGAGTGGGACCTGCTCCTGCTCTGACCAACCTGGCGGAGGAATGCAAAAAATACCTACAGAGGTGGGACCTGCTCCTGCTCTGACCAACCTGGCGGAGGAAGTCAAAACTACCTACAGAGATGGGACCTGCTCCTGCTCTGACCAACTTGGCAGAGGAAGTCAAAACTACCTAGAGAGATGGGACCTGCTCCTGCTCTGACCAACCTGGCGGAGGAATGCAAATAATACCTACAGAGATGGGACCTGCTCCTGCTCTGACCAACCTGGTGGAGGAAGTCAAAAACTATCTACAGAGATGGGACATGCTCCTGCTCTGACCAACCTGGCAGAGGAAGTCAAAAACTACCTACAGAGATGGGACCTGCTCCTTCGCTGACCAACCTGGTGGAGGCAGTCAAAAACTACCTATAGTGATGGGACCTTCTCCTGCTCTGACCAACCTGGTGGAGGCAGTCTAAAACTACCTACAGAAATGGGACCTGCTCCTGCTCTGACCAAACTGGCGGAGGAATTCAAAAGGACCTACAGAGATGGGACATGCTCCTGCTTGACCTACCTGGCGGAGGAAGCCAAAAACTACCTACAGAGATGGGACCTGCTCCTGCTCTGACCTACCTGGTGGAGGAAGTCAAAAACTACCTACAGAGATCGGACGTGCTCCTGCTCTGACCAACCTGGCGGAGGAAGTCAAAAACTACCTACAGAGATGGGACCTGCTCCTGCCCTGACCAGCCTGGCGGAGGCAGTCAAAACTACCGACAGAGATGGGACCTGCTCCTGCTCTGAACAACCTGGCGGAGGAAGTCAAAACTACTTACAGAGATGGAACCTGCTCCTGCTCTGACCAACCTGGCGGAGGAAGTCAAAAACTACCTACAGAGATGGGACATGCTCCTGCTCTGACCAACCTAGCGGAGGAGGTCAAAAACTACCTAGAGAGATGGGACCTGCTCCTGCTCTGACCAACCTGGCGGAGGAAGTCAAAAACTACCTACAGAGTTCGGACCTGCCCCTACTCTGACCAACCTATCGAGGAAGTCAAAAACTACCTATAGAGATGGGACCTGCTCCTGCCCTGACCAGCCTGGCGGAGGCAGTCAAAACTACCTACAGAGATGGGACATGCTCCTGCTCTGACCAACCTGGTGGAGGAAGTCAAAAACTACCTACAGAGATGGGACCTGCTCCTGCTCTGACCTACCTGGCGGAGGAAGTCTAAAATTTCCTACAGAGATGGGTTGGCTCCTGCTCTGAGCAACCTGGCGGTGGAAGTCAAAAACTACCTACAGAGATGGGACCTGCTCCTGCCCTGACCAACCTGGCGGAGGAAGTCAAAAGGACCTACAGAGATGGGACCTGATCCTGCTCTGACCAACCTGGCGGAGGAAGTCAATAACTACCTACAGAGATGTGATCTGCTCCTGTTCTGACCAACCTGGCGGAGGAAATCAAAAGAACCTACAGAGACGGGACCTGCTCCTGCTCTGACCAACCTGGTGGAGGAAGTCAAAAACTACCTAGAGAGATGGGACCTGCTCCTGCTCTGACCAACCTGGCGGAGAATGTCAAAAACTATCTAGAGAAATGGGACCTGCTCCTGCTCTGACCAACCTGGTGGACGAAGTCAAAAACTACCTACAGAGATGGGACCTGCTCCTGCTCTGACCAACCGGGCGGAGGAATTCAAAAACTACCTACAGAAATGGGACCTGCTCCTGCTCTGACCAAACTGGCGGAGGAAGTCAAAAAGACCTACAGAGATGGGACCTGCTCCTTCTCTGACCATCCTGACGGAGGAAATCACAAGGACCTACAGAGATGGGACATGCTCCTGCTCTGACCAACCTGGCGGAGGAAGTCAAAAGGACCTACAGAGATGGGACCTGCTCCTGCTCTGACCAACCTGGCGGGGGAAGCCAAAAACTACCTAGAGAGATGGGACATGCTCCTGCTCTGACCAACCTGGTGGAGGAATGCAAAAAATACCTACAGAGGTGGGACCTGCTCCTGCTCTGACCAACCTGGCGGAGGAAGTCAAAACGGCCTACAGAGATGGGACCTGCTCCTGCTCTGACCAACCTGGCGGAGGAAGTCAAAACTACCTACAGAGATGGGACCTGCTCCTGCTCTGACCAACCTGGCAGAGGAAGTCAAAACTACCTACAGAGATGGGACCTGCTCCTGCACTGACCAACCTGGCGGAGGAATGCAAATAATACCTACAGAGATGGGACCTGCTCCTGCTCTGACCAACCTGGTGGAGGAAGTCAAAAACTACCTACAGAGATGGGACATGCTCCTGCTCTGACCAACCTGGCAGAGGAAGTCAAAAACTACCTACAGAGATGGGACCTGCTCCTTCGCAGACCAACCTGGTGGAGGCAGTCAAAAACTACCTACAGTGATGGGACCTTCTCCTGCTCTGACCACACTGGCGGAGGAATTCAAAAGGACCTACAGAGATGGGACCTGCTCCTGCTCTGACCAACCTGGTGGAGGAAGTCAAAAACTACCTACAGAGATGGGACCTGCTCCTGCTCTGACCAACCTGGCGGAGGAAGTCAAAAACTACCTATAGAGATGGGACCTGCTCCTGCTCTGACCAACCTGGCGGAGGAAGTCAAAAACTACCTACAGAGATCGGACCTGCCCCTACTCTGACCAACCTGTCGAGGAAGTCAAAAACTACCTATAGAGATGGGACCTGCTCCTGCCCTGACCAGCCTGGCGGAGGCAGTCAAAACTATCTACAGAGATGGGACCTGCTCCTGCTCTGACAAACCTGGCGAGGAATTCAAAAACTACCTACAGAGATGGGACCTGCTCCTGCTCTGACCAACCGGGCGGAGGAATTCAAAAACTACCTACAGAAATGGGACCTGCTCCTGCTCTGACCAAACTGGCGGAGGAATTCAAAAAGACCTACAGAGATGGGACCTGCTCCTTCTCTGACCATCCTGACGGAGGAAATCACAAGGACCTACAGAGATGGGACATGCTCCTGCTCTGACCAACCTGGCGGAGGAAGTCAAAAGGACCTACAGAGATGGGACCTGCTCCTGCTCTGACCTACCTGGTGGAGGAAGTCTAAAATTTCCTACAGAGATGGGCTGGCTCCTGCTCTGAGCAACCTGGCGGTGGAAGTCAAAAACTACCTACAGAGATGGGACCTGCTCCTGCCCTGACCAACCTGGCGGAGGAAATCAAAAGGACCTACAGAGATGGGACCTGCTCCTGCTCTGACCAACCTAGCGGAGGAAGTCAATAACTACCTACAGAGATGGGACATGGTCCTGCTCTGACCAACCTGGTGGAGGAAGTCAAAACTGCCTAGAGAGATGGGACCTGCTCCTGCTCTGACCAACCTGGTGGAGGCAGTCAATAACTACCTACAGAGATGGGACCTGCTCCTGCTCTGACCAACCTGGTGGAGGAAGTCAAAAGGACCTACAGAGTTGGGACCTGCTCCTGCTCTGACCAACCTGGTGGAGAAAGTCAAAAGGACCTACAGAGTTTGGACCTGCTCCTGCTCTGACCAACCTGGTGGAGGAAGTCAAAAGGACCTACAGAGATTGGACCTGCTCCTGCTCTGACCAATCTGGCGGACAAAGTCAAAGGACCTACAGAGATGGGACCTTCTCCTGCTCTGACCAAACTGGCGGAGGATGCCAAAAACTACCTACAGAGATGGGACCTGCTCCTGCTCTGACCAACCTGGCGGAGGCAGTCAAAACTACCTTCAGAGATGGGACCTGCTCCTGCCCTGACCAGCCTGGCGGAGGCAGTCAAAACTACCTACAGAGATGGGACCTGCTCCTGCTCTGACAAACATGGCGAGGAAGTCAAAAACTACCTACAGAGATGGGACATGCTCCTGCTCTGACCAACCTGGTGGAGGAAGTCAAAAGGACCTACAGAGATGGGACCTGCTCCTGCTCTGACCTACCTGGCGGAGGAAGTCTAAAATTTCCTACAGAGATGGGCTGGCTCCTGCTCTGAGCAACCTGGCGGTGGAAGTCAAAAACTACCTACAGAGATGGGACCTGCTCCTGCCCTGACCAACCTGGCGGAGGAAGTCAAAAGGACCTACAGAGATGGGACCTGCTCCTGCTCTGACCAACCTAGCGGAGGAAGTCAATAACTACCTACAGAGATGGGACATGGTCCTGCTCTGACCAACCTGGCCGAGGAAGTCAATAACTACCTACAGAGATGGGACCTGCTCCTGCTCTGACCAACCTGGCGGAGGAAGTCAAAAACTACCTACAGAGATTGGACCTGCTCCTGCTCTGATCAACCTGGTGGAGGAAGTCAAAAGGACCTACAGAGTTGGGACCTGCTCCTGCTATGACCAACCTGGTGGAGGAAGTCAAATGGACCTACAGAGTTTGGACCTGCTCCTGCTCTGACCAACCTGGTGGAGGAAGTCAAATGGACCTACAGAGATTGGACCTTCTCCTGCTCTGACCAACCTGGCGGACAAAGTCAAAGGACCTACAGAGATGGGACCTTCTCCTGCTCTGACCAAACTGGCGGAGGAAGCCAAAAACTACCTACAGAGATGGGACCTGCTCCTGCTCTGACCAACCTGGCGGAGGCAGTCAAAACTACCTTCAGAGATGGGACCTGCTCCTGCTCTGACCAACCTGGCGAGGAAGTCAAAAACTACCTACAGAGATGGGACATGCTCCTGCTCTGACCCACCTGGTGGAGGAAGTCAAAAGGACCTACAGAGATGGGACCTGCTCCTGCTCTGACCAACCTGGCGGAGGAAGTCAAATGGACCTACAGAGATGGGACCTGCTCCTTCTATGACCAACCTGGCCGAGGAAGTCAAATGGACCTACAGAGATGGGACCTGCTCCTTCTATGACCAACCTGGTGGAGGATTGCAAAAAATACCTATACCCCGCAGAGCAAGAGTTATAGCTGGGGGAAGGGCAATTATGATGCCATTAGACATGACTTAGGATGTGTTGGTTGGAGAAGTAGGCTGCAAGGGTTGGGCACACTGGATATGTGGAGCTTGTTCAAGGAACAGCTATTGCATGTTCTTGATAAGTACGTACCAGTCGGGCAGGGAGGAAGGGGTCGAGCGAGGGAACCGTGGTTTACCAAAGAAGTGGAATCTCTTGTTAAGAGGAAGAAGGAGGCCTATGTGAAGATGAGGCGTGAAGTTTCAGTTGGGGCGCTTGATAGTTACAAGGAAGCGAGGAAGGATCTAAAGAGAGAGCTGAGACGAGCAAGGAGGGGACATGAGAAGTCTTTGGCAGGTAGGATCAAGGAAAACCCAAAAGCTTTCTATAGGTATGTCAGGAATAAAAGAATGACTAGGGTAAGAGTAGGGCCAGTCAAGGACAGTGGTGGGAAGTTGTGTGTGGAGGCTGAGGAGATAAGCGAGATACTAAATGAATACTTTTCATCAGTATTCACTCAAGAAAAAGATAATATTGTGGAGGAGAATGCTGAGACCCAGGCTATTAGAATAGATGGCATTGAGGTGCGTAGGGAAGAAGTGTTGGCAATTCTGGACAAGGTGAAAATAGATAAGTCCCCGGGGCCGGATGGGATTTATCCTAGGATTCTCTGGGAAGCCAGGGAAGAGATTGCTGAGCCTTTGGCTTTGATTTTTAGGTCATCATTGGCTACAGGAATAGTGCCAGAGGACTGGAGGATAGCAAATGTGGTCCCTTTGTTCAAGAAGGGGAGTAGAGATAACCCCGGTAACTATAGGCCGGTGAGCCTAACGTCTGTGGTGGGTAAAGTCTTGGAGAGGATTATAAAAGATACGATTTATAATCATCTAGATAGGAATAATATGATTAGGGATAGTCAGCATGGTTTTGTGAAGGGTAGGTCATGCCTCACAAACCTTATCGAGTTCTTTGAGAAGGTGACTGAACAGGTAGACGAGGGTAGAGCAGTTGATGTGGTGTATATGGATTTCAGTAAAGCGTTTGATAAGGTTCCCCACGGTCGGCTATTGCAGAAAATACGGAGGCTGGGGATTGAGGGTGATTTAGAGATGTGGATCAGAAATTGGCTAGTTGAAAGAAGACAGAGAGTGGTAGTTGATGGAAAATGTTCAGAATGGAGTTCAGTTACGAGTGGCGTACCACAAGGATCTGTTCTGGGGCCGTTGCTGTTTGTCATTTTTATAAATGACCTAGAGGAGGGCGCAGAAGGATGGGTGAGTAAATTTGCAGACGACACTAAAGTCGGTGGAGTTGTAGACAGTGCGGAAGGATGTTGCAGGTTACAGAGGGACATAGATAAGCTGCAGAGCTGGGCTGAGAGGTGGCAAATGGAGTTTAATGTGGAGAAGTGTGAGGTGATTCACTTTGGAAAGAATAACAGGAATGCGGAATATTTGGCTAATGGTAAAATTCTTGGTAGTGTGGATGAGCAGAGGGATCTCGGTGTCCATGTACATAGATCCCTGAAAGTTGCCACCCAGGTTGATAGGGTTGTGAAGAAGGCCTATGGTGTGTTGGCCTTTATTGGTAGAGGGATTGAGTTCCGGAGCCATGAGGTCATGATGCAGCTGTACCAAACTCTGGTACGGCCGCATTTGGAGTATTGCGTACAGTTCTGGTCGCCTCATTATAGGAAGGACGTGGAAGCTTTGGAACGGGTGCAGAGGAGATTTACCAGGATGTTGCCTGGTATGGAGGGAAAATCTTATGAGGAAAGGCTGATGGACTTGAGGTTGTTTTCGTTAGAGAGAAGAAGGTTAAGAGGTGACTTAATAGAGGCATACAAAATGATCAGAGGGTTAGATAGGGTGGACAGCGAGAGCCTTCTCCCGCGGATGGAGGTGGCTAGCACGAGGGGACATAGCCTTAAATTGAGGGGTAATAGATATAGGACAGAGGTCAGAGGTGGGTTTTTTACGCAAAGAGTGGTGAGGCCGTGGAATGCCCTACCTGCAACAGTAGTGAACTCGCCAACATTGAGGGCATTTAAAAATTTATTGGATAAGCATATGGATGATAAGGGCATAGTGTAGGTTAGATGGCCTTTAGTTTTTTTTTTCCATGTCGGTGCAACATCGAGGGCCGAAGGGCCTGTACTGCGCTGTATCGTTCTATGTTCTATGTTCTAGAGATAGGACCGACTCCTGCTCTGACCAACCTGGCGGAGGAATTAAAATGGACCTACAGAGATGGGACCTGCTCCTGCTCTGACCAACTTGGTGGAGGAAGTCAAAACTACCTAGAGAGATGGGACCTGCTCCTGCTCTGACAAACCTGGTGGAGGAAGTCAAAAACTACTTACAGAGGTGGGACCTGCTCCTGCTCTAACGAACCTTGTGGAGGACTTCAAAAACTACCTACAGAGATGGGATCTGCTCCTGCTCTTTCCAACCTGGCCGACGCAGTCAAAAGGTCCTACAGAGATCGGACCTGCTCCTGCTCTGACCAACCTGGCGAGGAAGTCAAAAACTACCTACAGAGGTGGGACCTGCTCCTGCCCTGACCAACCTGGCGGAGGCAGTCTAAACTACCTACAGAGATGGGACCTGCTCCTGCTCTGACCAACCTGGCGGAGGAAGTCAAAACTACCTACAGAGATGGGACCTGCTCCTGCTCTGACCAACCTGGCGGAGGAAGTCAAAAACTACCTACAGAGATGGGACCTGCTCCTGCTCTGACCAAACTGGCGGAGGAAGTCAAAAACAACCTACAGAGATGGGATCTGCTCCTGCTCTGACCAACCTGTCGGAGGATGTCAAAAACTACCTTCAGAGATGGGACCTGCCCCTGCTCTGACCAATCTGCCGGAGGAAGTCAAAAGGACCTACAGAGATGGGACCTGCTCCTGCTCTCACCAACCTGGCGGAGGAAGTCAAAAACTACCTAGAGAGGTGGGACCTGCTCCTGCTCTGACCAACCTGGCGGAGGAAGTCAAAAACTACCTACAGAGATGGGTCCTGCTTCTGCTCTGACCAACCTGGCGGAGGAATTCAAATGGACCTACAGAGATGGGGCAGCAGGGTAGCATGGTGGTTAGCATAAATGCTTCACAGCTCCAGGGTCCCAGGTTCGATTCCCGGCTGGCTCACTGTCTGTGTGGAGTCTGCACGTCCTCCCCCTGTGTGCGTGGGTTTCCTTCGGGTGCTCCGGTTTCCTCCCACAGTCCAAAGATGTGCGGGTTAGGTGGATTGGCCATGCTAAATTGCCCGTAGTGTCCTAATAAAAGTAAGGTTAAGGGGGGTTTGTTGGGTTACGGGTATAGGATGGATACGTGGGTTGAGTAGGGTGATCATGGCTCGGCACAACATTGAGGGCCGAAGGGCCTGTTCTGTGCTGTACTGTACTATGTTCTATGTTCTATGTACAGAGATGGGATCTGCTCCTGCTCTGACCAACCTGGTGGAGGAAGTCAAAAACTACCTACAGAGATGGGACCTGCTCCTGCTCTGACCAACCTGGCGGAGGAAATGAAAAGGACCTACAGAGATGGGACCTGCTCCTGCTCTGACCTACCTGACGGAGGAAGCGAAAAACTACCTACAGAGATGGGACCTGCTCCTGCTCTGACCTACCTGGCGGAAGAAGTCAAAAGTACCTACAGAGAAGGGACATGCTCCTGCCCTCCCTGGCTAAGAGGGTGCAGACGATCAAAATGAACGTACTGCCGTGGTTCTGGTTTAGCGCTCTGGGCTAAATCACTGGCTTTTAAAAAAGCAGACCAAGCAGGCCAGCAGCACGGTTCGTTTCCCGTACCAGTTTCCCCGGACAGGCGCCGGAATGTGGCGTCTAGGGGCTTTTCACAGTAACTTCATTGAAGCTTACTCGTGACAATATTGCAATTTTCATTTTAATTTTTAATTTTCAGGTTCCGCTTCCTGTTCAGATCTATACCGATCTCCTTCCCATAGGCCTTCTTCCACAATTTAGACAAAATGATCATGCCATCTGTGTGTGTGTGTGTGTGTGGGGGGGGGGGGGGGGGGGGGGGGGGAAGAATCCAAGAATCCCGAAATCAACATTGCAGAGGAGGAAAGTCATGGGAGGCCTGGCAATACCGAATTTCCAAACTTACACTGGGCAGCAACGGGAGAGAGAGTGAGGGGATGGATACACAAACCCATCATGTGATGGGTGAGGATGGAGGAGTCCTCCTGCAAGGGAACGATCCTCCGGGCCCTCGGCACGGCAGCGCTCCCATTCCCTCCCCCCCCTATGAAACACGCATCCTGCCCAGTGATGGTAGTTACACAAAGGACATGAAACCAGATGAGGCAGCATTTCGGACTGACCGAGATGCCCCCCATGGCCCCCACCTGCGGAAACCACACCAGTCATGAAGTTCCCTTGAGCCGTGCTCGACACCACCTTCAAAAATGGAGACAGGACGGGAGAACAATAACAGTTAGAGACTTTTACATAGGAGACAGACTAGAGACACTGAGCGAACAGACGGAGGACCTGGAACTACCGACAGGTAAAGCACTTTCTCTGCAAGGAAAGATTATGATACCCCAGGCCCTGGGAACCACATTACTAGAGGACCCGATAAACATGGACAGGGTTACTGCGGGAAAATTTACGGACAGTTACTGGACAGAGGCAGACTGCCACTGGATGAAGCCAGACAAAAATGGGGGGACAAACTGGGCCCAGAAGTGGGATGGGGATTCTGGAGCGAAGCACTGAGCAGGGCCAAATCCACCTCCTCCTGCACAAGGCTCAACCTCATGCAGTTCAACGTGGTGCACAGAGAGCACCTAAGTAGAACCCGAATGAGCAGGTTCTTCCCGGAGGTGGAAGATAAATGTGAATGATGTCAGGGAGGCCTGACCAACCAGACTCACATAGGGCCTGTTATATTACTTTGTGTAATATATATATTACTCTTTCGAACCAGCTGACTTGTTGAAATGAGCAGTAGTCTTCTTGTAAAGGTAAACTAATTTGTTGAATAATATAAATAAATACTGTGAGTTCTTTTTACTCAATACGCAACTCGTTAAAACAAAGAAACAATTGTAGAGATAACTACTTAAATTATACGATACATCACTTTGATAACTAATAACTTCTTCTCGCTCTAGCTTTCCTTTGTCTGTTTTCTCTACACTCCTGATACACACTCCTTCAGAAAGAGTGGGAAAGCTATTCATATAGGTCCTGATAGTGAGACATCTAGGGCAGGATTCTCCGACCCCCGGCCGGGTCGGAGAATCGGCGGGGGGGTGGGGGGGGGGGGCGTGAATCCCGCCCCGCCGCTCTGACGCCGGCTGCCAAATTCTCCGGCGCCGGTTTTCGAGTGGGGGGCGGGGGGGCGGGGGGCGGGGATCGTGCTGCGCTGGTCGGACGCGGTTGGCAGCGCCATCCCCAGCAATTCTGCGGGCCCCGATGGGCCGAGTGGCGGCCCGTTGTCAGACAGTCCCGCCGGCGTGAAATGGACATGGTCCATCCCGGCAGGACCTGGCTTGGAGGGCAGCTAGCGGAGTCCTCGGGGGACATGGGGGAGGCCGCCGCGGGGAGACCCCCACGGTGGTCGGGCCTGTGCCATGGGGACACTCTTTCCCTCCGTGCCGGCCTCTGTAAGGCAACGCCATGGCCGGCGCGGAGAAGAAACCCCCTGCGCATGCGCGGGTAACACGCCGGCAGTTTTGCGCATGCACCAGATTGTCAGATTAGAATGTAGTTATTGTTCAACTTGCTTTAAAATTGTGTGAGGTCAGTCAAGATGAGGAAAAATCTCTGTTTGATCTTTGACTGAAAGTAGATCACAACAATTTCTTCTGTAAATGTTCCCACCTGCAGTTTTTATCAGGTAAAATCTGGAAGAGATTTGCCGAATGATGTGAGCAATGTCAGACCTTGACCTTTTCCTTATGCTTGTGGTAATGATACTGTATGTCATTTGCCTTGAAAATTGTGTTGCTTCTTTGTCTTGTAGAAAATATGAATTCTTGAAATCCATTGGCATGACATTTGGGCAGCACGGTAGCATGGTGGTTAGCACAATTGCTTCACAGCTCCAGGGTCCCAGGTTCGATTCCGGCTTGGGTCACTGTCTGTGCGGAGTCTGCACGTTCTCCCCGTGTGTGCGCGTGGGTTTCCTTTGGGTGCTCCGGTTTCCTCCCACAGTCCAAAGATGTGCAGGTTAGGTGGATTGGTCATGCTAAAATTGCTCTTAGTGTTGGGTGGGGTTACTGACATATGGGAATAGGGTGGAGGTGTGGGATTCGGTTGGGTGCTCTTTCAAAGAGCCGGTGCAGACTCGATGGGCCGAATGGCCTCCTTCTGCACTGTAAATTCTATGATTTGATTGGTCTGAACAAAGTGTTTGTACTCTTGCCACGCAGAGTTGTATCATGTTGTACAGGTTGTTGTTTCGTTGTTGTTTCTGTTGTCTATCTCGTTGTTGATGTGCTCAATGATTTTCATGCGGATAATTTGAGTCATGCTCAAACTTTTCAGTACCATTGTCCTTTGTGGTATCCAGGGCGGGATTTTCCGACACCCCGCCGGGTCGGAGAATCACCGGGGGTCGGCGTTAATCCCACCCCCGTTGTCCTCCTAATTCTCCGACCCCCCAAAGATTGGCCCAGTGCAAGTCGCACCGTCCACCTCGGAAAATGGCGGGGTCCGGCGTGACTCAATGTCCGCCGGGACTGCCCGAATTCTCCGGCCCGCGATGGGCCAAAGTCCCGCCCGTCATTTGCCAGTCCCGCCGGCGTAAATTGGAGTAGGTCCCTTAGCGGCGGGACCTGGTGACGCGAGTGCGCTCCGGGATTCACGGGGGGATATGGACCCGGAAGGTGCCCCCAAGGTGGCCTGGCCTGTGCTCGGGGCCCACCGATCCGCGGGCAGGCCTGTCCTGTGGGGGCACTCTAACCTTCTGCACTGGAGGCTGTACCGGTCCGCCTTTCCCCGTGCTGAAACAAAGCCTTCTGCGCATGCGCGGGGATGACACCAGCACTCACTAGTGCTCCCGCGCATGTGCCAACTGACGCCGGCCGGCGGAGGCCCTTCGGTGCCAGTTGGCGTGGTGCCAAGCTCCTTTCCTGCCAGCCGGCGGGGCGCAAACCACTCCGGGGCGGGCTTATCCCCTGAAGGTGCGGAGGATTCCACACCTTTCGGGCGGCCCTACGCCGGAGTGGTTCACGCCACTCCGTCCCACTGGGTGCCCCCACCCCACCAGTTAGGGGAGAATCCCGCCCCCGATGTTTCATTGAGCTTTATGGTTTGAGGTTTGTGTGAATGTTCTGATGTTGCACTGATCTTGGTGTCATCAGTCATTTCTGGTAGATCTGATTCATTTTTGATCTCTTGGTGCTCCTCTTCTGGAATCAACATCGTCAAGATTTCTGTTTCTTGCAGGTTGTCAAGAGTAGGTGAGGTTTTAACTGATGCGGTCGCACTGGACTCATGAGTAGTTTTGCTTTGATTGTTGAATGCTTCTGTATAGTCGAGCTGACATCTGTTAGTCTCGCTATGATCTTGCACATCTTGTATGTTGATTGTGATCACATTGTCACTATTCTCACAACAGTGGGTAGACTTTCATTGTCTTCTTGCTGTTGATTTAATGACCTGGGTAGACTTTCATAGGCATCTGCTAGTTGCTCAAATAAGGTGGAGAGACCTTCATAGTCTTCTTCATGCATGGTTGTCGCTCTGGAGTCTTTGATTGTTTCCATTCTGGAGGACATCAACATTTCTCTGTGGAGGCTTCCATTGTTCTCTCTGTGGAGTCTTTCATCTCTCTCTGTGCGGAGTCGCGCGTCGTTCTCTTTGTAGAAACGATCAGTGCTCTCTCAATGGAGAGAATCAGAGCTCTCTCAATGGAGACGATCAGAGCTCTCTCAATGGAAACGATCAGAGCTCTCTCAATGGAGACGATCAGAGCTCTCTCAATGGAGACGATCAGTACTATCTCAATGGAGACGATCAGAGCTCTCTCAATGGAGACGATCAGAGCTCTCTCAATGGAGATGATCAGTACTCTCTCAATGGAGACGGTCAGTGCTCTCTCAATGGAGAGAATCAGAGCTCTCTCAATGGAGTCGATCAGAGCTCTCTCAATGGAGACGATTAGAGCTCTCTCAATGGAGACAATCAGTGCTCTCTCAATGGAGTCGATCATTGCTCTCTCAACAGGGTCGATCAGAACTCTCTCAATGGAGTCGGTCAGAGCTCTCTAAATGGAGTCGATCAGTGCTCTCTCAATGGTGAATTATCAGAGCTCTCTCAATGGAGTTGATCAGTGCTCTCCAAATGGAGACAATCAGTGCTGCCTCAATGGAGACGATCAGAGCTCTCTCAATGGAGACCATCATTGCTCTCTCAATGGAGACGTTCAGAGCTCTCTCAATGGAGACGTTCAGAGCTCTCTCAATGGAGACAATCAGTGCTCCCTCAATGGAGACGATCAGAGCTCTCTCAATGGAGTCGATCAGAGCCCTCTCAATGGAGACGATCAGTGCTCTCTCAATGGAGACGGTCAGTACTCTCTCAATGGAGACGATCAGTGCTCTCTCAATGGAGTCGATCAGAGCCCTCTCAATGAAGACGATCAGTGCTCTCTCAATGGAGACGATCAGTGCTCTCTCAATGGAGACGATCAGTGCTCTCTCAATGGAGACAATCAGTGCTCTCTCAATGGAGACGATCAGAGCTCTCTCAATGGAGACGATCAGTGCTCTCTCAATGGAGCCGATCAGTGCTCTCTCAATGGAGACGATCAGTACTCTCTCAATGGAGACGATCAGTACTCTCTCAATGGAGTCGATCAGTGCTCTCTCAATGGAGACGTTCAGAGCTCTCTCAATGGAGATGATCAGAGCTCTCTCAATGGAGATGATCAGTACTCTCTCAATGGAGACGATCAGAGCTCTCTCAATGGAGACGATCAGAGCTCTCTCAATGGAGACGATCAGTGCTCCCTCAATGGAGACGATCAGTACTCGCTCAATGGAAACGATCAGAGCTCTCTCAATGGAGACGATCGGTGCTCTCTCAATGGAGACGATCAGTGCTCTCTCAATGGAGACGATCAGAGCTCTCTCAATGGAGACGATCAGTGCTCTCTCAATGGAGACGATCAGTGCTCTCTCAATGGAGACAATCAGTGCTCCCTCAATGGAGACGATCAGAGCTCTCTCAATGGAGACGATCAGGACTCTCTCAATGGAGATGATCAGTGCTCTCTCAATGGCGACAATCAAAGCTCTCACAATGGAGATGATCAGAGCTCTCTCAATGGAGTCGATCTGAGCTCTCTCAATGGAGACGATCAGTGCTCTCTCAATGGAGTCGATCAGTGCTCTCTCAATGGAGACGATCAGTACTCTCTCAATGGAGACGATCAGAGATCTCTCAATGGAGACGACCAGGACTCTCTCAATGGAGTTGATCAGTACTCTCTCAATGGAGACGATCAGAGCTCTCTCAATGGAGACGATCAGTACTCTCTCAATGGCGACAATCAAAGCTCTCACAATGGAGACGATCAGAGCTCTCTCAATGGAGTCGATCAGAGCTCTCTCAATGGAGACGATCAGTGCTCTCTCAATGGAGTCGATCAGAGCTCTCTCAATGGTGACGATCAGTACTCGCTCAATGGAGACGATCAGAGCTCGCTCAATGGAGATGATCAGTGCTCTCTCAATGGAGTCGATCAGAGCTCTCTCAATGGAGACGATCAGTGCTCTCTCAATGGAGACGATCAGTACTCTCTCAATGGAGACGTTTAGAGCTCTCTCAATGGAGTCGATCAGAGCTCTCTCAATGGAGACGATCAGTGCTCTCTCAATGGAGACGATCAGTACTCTCTCAATGGAGACGATCAGAGCTCTCTCAATGGAGACGATCAGAGCTCTCTCAATGGAGACGATCAGAGCTCTCTCAATGGAGACGATCAGTGCTCTCTCATTGGAGTCGATCAGAGCTCTCTCAGTGGTGACGATCAGTACTCGCTCAATGGAGACGATCAGAGCTCGCTCAATGGAGATGATCAGTGCTCTCTCAATGGAAACGATCAGAGCTCTCTCAATGGTGACGATCAGTACTCGCTCAATGGAGACGATCAGTGCTCTCTCAATGGAGACGATCAGTGCTCTCTCAATGTAGTCGTTTAGAGCTCTCTCAATGGAGACGATCAGTGCTCTCTCAATGGAATCGATCAGAACTCTCTCCATGGAGTCGATCAGTACTCTCTCTGAGGAGGCATTTTCATGTTGGCTATTTGATAGTTGCTGTCTTCCAGTGTATCAACAATGTGCCATTGCATCATGGTATTGGATTCATCTACCATGAGTAGAGTCGTATTGAGCTTATAAACCGTGTTGCTGATCCTATGATCATCATGTCCAAATATCTTAGCTATGTCTGCGTAGTAATCGTCTTTGATTTCTGAGTTCTTACTGTGTTCTTCACTTTTTTCAACTGCGCATGCACAGCTTCACGCGCATGCACAGAACGGAATTCTGCCGGTTTGCGTCTTTTCTGGATGTGCACATGTGCGTACTGCTCTCGCTCATAACGAATGCCATTCAAAATGTGTTAATTCATCGAGTGCCTCTACCTCGTGGTAAGTTTTTGGGCCATTTTGAAGAAATTTATACTCTAGTTATTGATTATACTGATTCTTCGATTGTTCGTGATATAAACATTTTTCCATTGCTATTTTTCGGGTTAAATTGTTTTGTCTTAAAAGCTCTTGCAAACTTTGATCTCTTATTGCAAAAACTATCTGATCACGAATATTAGAATCATGCAGCATTAAAAAATTGCAGGAATTTGAGAGAAATTTGACGTCTATTACAGATTATTCACTTGTTCACAAACTTTTTGAACTCGCTTGTTATATCTTAATCTCTCTCGCATTTCATTAGTTTGCATTCTGCAATGATTATCAAACTTTGCGATTATTTGTTTAAATTTTGTTTTGTCTTCATCTGCTGCAAAGACAAACGGATTGTAGATCTCAATTGCCTGCTGTCCTGCAAGGGGCAGAAGCAAAGCAATTAGTCTTGCTTCTGGAGCAGTGTTTAAGTCACTCGCTACAAGAACAGTTGAAAAGTTATTTGAACAACTTCCAGTTCAGACTAAGATTACCAGTGGTCTTTATATATCTGGGAGCTTGCACTTGGTCCATCGAAAATCTGTTTTTAGTCGACGATTCAGAAGTTGCGATGACTTCCCCAGTCGACTAGTTGATTCCGATTTTTGTCTCATTTGTTCTAATTTGCTTTACTAACCTTTCTTAAAAGCCTAATTTAACCTGGTACCATTTTATATTACTTTGTGTAATATATATATTACTCTTTTGAACCAGCCGAGTTATTGAAATGAGCCGTAGTCTTCTTCTAAATAATACTGTGAGTTCTCTTTACTTAATACTCAACTAGTAAAACAAAGAAACAATTGTAGAGATAACTATTTAAATTATATAATACAACACTTGGATAACTAATAACTTCTCGTTCTAGCATTCCTATGTCTGTTCTCTCTCAACTCCTGATACACACTCCTTCAGAAGGAGCAGGAAATCTATTCATATAGGTCCTGATAGTGAGAAATCTAGTGTTCAATTGCCTATACTAGCTTTACAGAGATTGATCATGTATATTGATATACAGAGATCACCACAGGGCTTGTCCCAAACTTGTAGGGTTCTGGACAGCCTTCTCCGAGGCAATGTCCAAGGTTGTGGGGGAAGATAGAATACACCATCCAAGAGTTGGAAGAATGCTTCCACAAGGGCAGGACTGCGGCATCATTGTTGGCACATTTGCTTCACAGCTACAGGATCCCAGGTTTGATTCCCGGCTTGGGTCAATGTGTGCGCGGAGACCACATGCACTCCCCGTGTCTGCATGGGTTACCTCCGGGTGCATCGGTTTCCTCCCACAGTCCAAAAATGTGCAGGTTGGGTTCATTGGCCATGATAGTTCATAGAATTTACAGTGCAGAAGCAGGCCATTCGGCCCATCGAGTCTGCACCGGCTCTTGGAAAGAGCACCTTACCCAAGCCCACAACCCCACCCTATCCCCATAACCCAGGAACCCGACCCAACACTAAGGGCAATTTTGGACACTAAGGGCAATTTAGCATGGCCAATTCACCTAACCTGCACATCTTTGGACTGTGGGAGGAAACCGGAGAACCCGGAAGAAACCCACGCACACACGGGGAGAACGTGCAGATTCCGCACAGACAGTGACTCAAGCCGGGAATCGAACCTGGGACCCTGGAGCTGTGAAGCAATTGTGCTAACCACAATGCTACCGTGCTGCCCCATGATAAATTGCCCTTCGTGTCCATAAAGGATAGGTAGGGTTACTGGGTACGGGGATATGGTGGAGCCATAGGCATGAGTGGGGTGCTGTTTCCAAAGGCTGGTGCAGAATCTTGATGGGCTGAATGGCCTCCTTCTGCACTGTAAATTCTATGATTCTATGATTCAAAGCATGGGGGTCATTTGGCAGCCCGTTCCAAGACCTGTTCGAAGCCAATAGCAAATCGGGAAAAAGTGAGAGACGGGTGAAGACAGACAGTGACACACAACTCTAGGCGAAGGAAGAGAGGAGGGAACTCAGGGGAACTCAGTGAAGCATTGGGGGAGGGGGGAGGGCCTTCAAACCCACAAGGCCGGCAACAGGAAAAAAAAGTAAAGCGAAGGGGGGGAGGAGAGAGGGGAGAATAAGGATTGGGGTACGAACACCCTCAACGAAAGAGGGGGATGCCAAGGAGGAGGGAGAGTGAGAAGGGAAAGAGTGGGGGAGGAAACACCAAGATTTATTATATGTATGTAAGAACCGTACATGCTGCAAATATTGAAAGTAAAGTGTTCCTGTGTACAATTGAAAATGATAATAAAAATATTCAAAAAACAGTGCGCTAACCGTTTGGGCACTTGTTGCCAGTAGAAAATAAAACTGATCCTTTCTAAATTATCTCACAAAGAACTTACACTGTAAACATTTAAAGAGCATGAGAACAATTGCCTTAGTTGATTTCGAACAACCCAGTCCCTTTGGATTGTAAACTGTAAATATAAGATGGCAACTGATAAATTGTATAATACAAGCCGGATCTGGCACATATCGGGTTAATTTGGGATGGAATTCAGTATCCTGATACAATGATGTAAGAGAGCACATGACCACACACAGGGTCAGTCTCATGTTGGATTTTAAATTCCAGGAGAGAGGTGGAAAGGTTCCATCTGGGGCTCTGTATCTCAGATATGAATTTACTGGGATGGGGGAACATACCTGAGACTTTGGCAGTTTTTGGGGTGGTGCCGACCGGATGGTGGGGAGCAAATAGACTGTATGGGACAGGCTTAATGGACCATGTTCCCTTTTCCAGTCTGTCATTCTTCTAGCTTCATACTTAATTCAAACAGTGCTTGTTATTTTTTGGAAAAGCATGGTGTGAGATTGTGCAAAGTGCTGTGACCTCTCTGCATGTTATGCTCTTGAAAGGCATTATTATCTCCATTTAACAGTCTTGAGTTCTCCGATGGGTTGATTCAGACAGTTTTTGGAGGAAAGATATTCTGCACTAAGTGCAGAAAAGGGAAGAATATATATTTTGAAGATAAAGTGCTTTCAGAAAGTCAGTGTAGCAAGGTATTCATTAACACCAGCAGTAATGGCACTGAGCAACCAAATGAATTTCTATTTTGGATTTTAAAATTGAGACACTCTCCAGGAGTTAATCGCACTTATGGACAGAGGGCGGCACAGGGGGCGGTAACACTGCTGCCTTTATTGGTGGCCATGATATAAATGGGCTCACACAGATAAGCTCCTGCTTCGAGCAGTTTCCCCCGGGAGTTGTAAAGCCGCTGGCCACGGAACTCGGCAGAAGACGGTGAGAGACCTGGTCAAAGAGGAAACCTCTGCTTCAGAAGCCAGTGTAAGGATGGCTGAGGGGGAAGGAGGAAAGCACCAGCTGGAGCAATCGACTGGTTTTACTGAGGAAGAATTCCACCAACAGAGGAAGGAAATGTGTGACGATTGCTCAAAGGCCATTGAAGGAGCTGTGGCACCCCTGAAGAGTTCTCTGGAACGAGTGGAGAAGAAGTGTTTGGAGGTACAGGGTTCACAGATTCGGGAGATCGAAGGAGTGATCTCGGACCACAGCAATCGTGTGGAAGCTCTGGAGGTGGAAGTGGAGATCCTAGGGGATCTGTGTAAAACGTTGATGGCAAAGGTGGAGGAGCAGGAGAATACCTCAAGACGGCAGAACCTGCGAATAGTGGGCCTGCCTGAAGGAGTGGAAGGTGCGAGTGCCACAAGGTACGTCTCGAAGATGCTGGAGGGGCTGGTGGCAGAAGGGGTGCTAGATAAGGCCCCTGAAGTGGACCGAGCGCATAGGTCCCTGTTTCCGAAGCCTGGAGCTGGCGAGCCGCCGCGGGCGGTGACCGTGAGACTCCACAAATTTGTGGAGAAAGAGAAGATTTTTCGTTGGGCCCGAGAGAAACGTTCCTTCGAGTGGGAAGGGAACAAGGTCCGAATTTATCAGGACTTCGGGGACGAGTTGGCAAAGCGCCGGGCAGGGTTCAACAAGGCCAAGGCTGTTCTGTACCAGCAGCAGATCAAGTTTGGGCTGTTCTACCCGGCACAATTATGGGTGACGTTCGAAGGCTACGAGTATTATTTTAACACCCCAGAAGAGGCTGAAGATTTCATTAAGGAGCATAAACTGGGGGAAAACTGAGTGGATAATGCTTGGGAACATGTTGGCACTTCATAATGGTTGGGAACATGTTCAAAGTGGGGATAGGGTTTGGAGGGATCGTTTTTTGGGTTTGTTGTTTACTGTTGACATTGTAAGGGGTGAAATGTTTACGTGGGGATTGATGTTCCCATCCACCCCTCCTGTTTCATGGGACTGTTTGTGTTTAGCATTTGTTAGCTTGCTTTTGGGGGAGGTGGCGTGGGATTCAGGAGAACTCTTTGTTTGGGTGGGGGAGGGTAAGGTCAGCAGGGAGCCTTCTTCCTTGAGCTGAGGTGTGGGGGGAGGGGAGGTCATTGAGAGTTGCCTTTGGGCAGGGCTGTCACGCTAGCAGGTGATGCTGGTGAACGGAAGTGAGGGGCTGGGGGAGAAGGCCGAGGGGGGCGCTGGGGGAAGTTGGGGGTGGGGGAGAGGCTGTTGCGACGTGGCAGGGGGTGAGAGAGGACATGGTCAGGGGTGGAGAAGGGGCCATCTGGGATGGGCTGGGTATAGGGTCGAATTAAGGTTAAGGAAGGGGTGGGTGGGGCTGGTTATGCACTCAGGGTTTGATTCAAAATCGACGGGGAGTGGCGATTTTAATGAGCAATTTGTGTGTGCGAAGGAGGTGAGGGATCCGGGTGGGAGATATGTGATTGTGAGTTGGATATTGGGAGGGGAGCTGGTGGTGTGAGTAAATGTGTATGCCCCAAATTGAGATGATGTGAGTTTTATGAGGGGCTTACTGGCAGCAATCCCGGATTTGGACACACACCAGTTGATCATGGGAGGATATTTTAACTGTGTCCGACGGCCGAGGGTGGATAGATCGAGCCCCAGGTCGATAGGTAGGATACGAATGGCCAGGGAGCTGAGATGTTTATGATGAGAATGGGTATGGTGGATTAATGGTGCTTTCAGAACACAAAGGGAAGGGAGTACTCTCTCTTTTCATACGTCTATAAGGTGGATTTCAGGATTGATTACTTTGTAGTGAGTCGGGAGAGTTTGGTTGGGTTGGAGTGGCAGAGTATGCGGGGTTAGTTATCTCGGTCCATGCACCCCACTGGCTGGAGATTCGGTTCATATCGGGACGAGAGCAGAGACCGGGGGTTGTTTTTGTGATAAGGTGCGGGCTACGATTAAGGAGTATGGGGAGTTGAATCAGAATGGGGAGGTGTTGACGGCCATTTTTTGGGAAGCACTGAAGGCAGTGGTCCGAGGGGAAATTATTTTGTTTAAGGCTCGTGCGGATAAGGGAAGGAGGGCGGAACATGTCCGTCGAGTGAGTGAGATAGTGGAGGTGGACAGGGAACATTCGAGGGTGCCCACCGTGGAGGGATTGGCGAGGAGGAAAAAGTTGCAGGGGCAGTTTGACACGCTGGCTATGGGAAGGGCGGTAGGGCAACTGCATAGGACAAGAGGGGTGCAACATGAGTATGGGGAGAAGGTGAGCCACATGCTGGTGCACCAGCTGCGGAGGCAGGCCGCGCCCAGGTAAATATTGCAGATACGGCCTGGGCCTGCAGATGTGATGTCGGACCCGGGGAAGATAAACGAGGCATTTATCAGGGGCTGGTTTAGCACAGGGCTAAATCGCTGGCTTTGAAAGCAGACCAAGGCAGGCCAACAGCACGATTCAATTCCCATACCAGCCTCCCCGAACAGGTGCCGGTGTGAGGTGACTAGGGGCTTTTCACAATAACTTCATTAGAAGCCTAGTTGTGGCAATAAGCGATCTTCATTTAGGGATTATGACCAGGGACTGTACGACGCAGACCCGGGAGGAAAGGAAGGGGACAAGGGGCAGTTTCTGGATGAGCTGGAATTTCCCCATGTGGAGGAAGCAAAGAGTCAGGTGCTAGAGGAGCCCCTGGGGCTGAGGTAGGTGCTGGGTCGTATCAGGGAAGTATGGGTGAAACCCCAGGGCTGGATGGGTGCCCAACCAAATTTTATAAGGAATTTGGAATGAACTTGGCACCACATCTATTGGGGCGACTAATGAAGCACTGGGGAAGGAGAGCAGCCAGAGATGATGACGCAGGCAGTGAAAAAGAGGAAGGACCCGGTAAATGTGGATAGTATAGGCCCATGTCACTACAGAACACAGATGTGAAAGTGTTGGCTAAGTTGTTGCTGGAGAGGATGGAGGATTGTGCCCGGGGAGTTGTTGCAGAAGATCAAACATGCTTCGTGAAGGACAGGCAGCTTGCGAGTAATATAAAATGGCTGTTGAAAGTCGTGATGAATCCATCGGGGGTACCGGAGGTGGTGGTGTCCATGGATACGGAGTAGGCATTTGATGGGGTGGAGTGGCTGTACTTGTTCGAGGTTTTGGGAAGGTTTGGGTTTGGGCCGAGATTTGTGGCATGGGTGCGGTTGCTGTATATGGCACCAAAGACAAGTGTGAGGATGAATAATATGAGTTCACAAAGCTTTGAATTACAAGGCAAGGCTGCCGCTGTTTCTGTTACTGTTTGCGCTGGCCATAGAGCCATTGGCGATGGCTCTCAGGGCACAGCAGGGTTGCAGGAGATTATGCAGGGACAGAGGGAGCATCAGGCGTCGCTCTATGCCAATGACCTTTTGCTGTATGTTTCAGATCCGCAGAGAGTATGTGAAGGATTATGGGCTTGCTGGAGAGGTTAGGAGGGTTCTCGGGGTACAAACTGATTGAAGGGAAGAGCGAGGTTTTCCCAGTGAATGAACTGGGACGGCAGGTAAATTTAGGCGGGATGCCATTTACGATAGCGAGGGATGGGTTCAGGTATTTGGAGATTCAGGTAGTGAGGGAATGGATGGGGTTCCACAAGTGGAACTTAACGAAGCTGCTGGAGGAAGCCAGGGAGGATCTTAAGAGGGCCCAAGTGGTGAAAATCAATTTTCTGGAGAGTTTCTTGTTTATTTTTCAGGCTCTCACGATCTGTATCGCAAGAGTTGATTCGGATGGAGGAGGAATCTTGTAATGGGTCCAGTTTGAGGGCTATGGTGACGGCAGCATTGCCCATAGCTCTGAGTAGGCATTCAGGGAGCCTAGTGGTGTAGTCCACAGTGAAGACGTGGAATCAGTTGGGGAGGCATTTTAGTGTGGAAGGGATGTTGGTGTTAACGCCGCTGTGCGAGGGACATGGAGTTGGCCAAGGTGAGGGATATGTATTTGGAGGATGTGTTCACCAGTCTGGAAGGAGCTAAGGGCGAGGGATCAGCTGCCAAGGGGAGTGAGTTCAGGTATCTGCAGGTTAGGGACTTTGCACGAAAGGTCTGGAGGGGGCTTCCTAGGTTGCCGGGATACACCCTGCTGGAACGACTGCTGTTTCCGGATGTGGAAGGGGAGGGAAGAATTGGGGATATATAAGTGGTTGGGGGAGCAGGGAGGCCAGCAGGTGGTGAAGATCAAGGAGAAATGGGAGCAGAGTTCAGAGGGGAGATCAATTGGGGAGTATGGAGTGAGGCACTGCATAGGGTAAATGGGACCTCCTCATGTGCAAGGATGAACCTGATACAGTTTAAAGTGGTGCACAGGGTGTATATGACTTGGGTGAGAATGAGTGGGTTATTTCAAGGGGTGGCAGGTGAGTGTGGGAGGTGTGGGCGGGGGCCAGCGAATCACATGCACATGTTTTGGGCCTGTGAAAAATTGGGAAGATTCTGGACGGGAGTGATCGCGGTCTTAGCCAGGATAGTGGAGAAGGAGGTGGATCCTGACCCTGTGGTGGTGATATTTGGGGTTTCAGAGAAGCCGGAGCTCATGGAGAGGAGGAAGGCCGATGTTGTGGCCTTCGCCTCTCTGATTGCACGGCGGCAAATTTTACTGGAATGGCGGTCGGCATCCCTACCTGGGGTAGCGACTTGGTTGGGTGACCTGTACGACTTCCTGCGGCTGGAGAAGATGAAGTATGAGTTAGGGGCTCTGCAGGGTGATTTGAGAAAAGGTGGGGGATGTTTGTGACCATGTTTGTGGATAGCAGCAGCAACCCGGGGAGGGGGGGGGGGGGGGGGGGGGGAGAGGGGGTTGGTGTTCCTTATTGTAGTTTCTATTATGTAACTTAATATTGTGTTAATTTGTGTTGTTGTTAAAATGCTGTGTTGTTCATGGCGGTGGGGTGAATCTTTATGATTGCTAATATTATTGTTATTTTTGGTATTTTATTGTGGTTCGTTGTTCTATAAATTCAAAATTTTTCAAAAAAAATTATTAAAAAAAATGTTTGTGGAGCTGTTCATCGAGGGGGTGGGGGTGGTGGGATCTGTACAGACTGTGTAGATGATTGCTGGGAAGTGTGTTTCCCGGAGTGTTTGTGTATTGCAACCTGTTTCAATACATGTCTTTAATAATATACATGTTTTAATAAAGCACTACTGCCTCACAGTCCCAAAGATTCAGGTTAATTTCTGGCCTTGGGTGATTGTGTGGAGTTTGCACATTCTCCGCCTTATTTGGGTGGGTTTCTTCCGGGTGCTCGCACAGTCCAAAGAGGTGCATTTAGATGGATTGGTCATGCTAAATTACCCCTCAGTTGGGCAGCACGGTGGCGCAGTGGGTTAGCAATGTGGCCTCACGGCGCCGAGATCCCAGGTTCAATCCCGGCTCTGGGTCACTGTCCGTGTGGAGTTTGCACATTCTCCCCGTGCTTGCGTGGGTTTCTCCCCCACAACCCAAAAATGTGCAAGCTAGGTGGTATGGCCATGCTAAATTGGCCCTCAGTTGGAGAAAATGAATTGGGTACTCTAAACTTTTAAAGGAAAAAAGAAATAAATAAATTGCCCCTCAGTGTCCAAAGTTGCGTAGGTTAAATGGGGTTATGGTGAGGTAGTGGGACTCGGTGGGATGCTCTTTCAGAGAGTCAGTCCAGATTCGATGGTCCAAATGGCCTCCTTCTGCACAGTAGGAATCCTGTGGTTTTATGGAGACAACACCTAGCCTGTTCCCCTGACTGCACATTTATGAATTGTTCTAAAAGACCTACTGTTCAACTACTTGTGACAGTGAAGTTTTCTTCAGACATACTGAACCGAAACCAACCCCCTACAACAGATTGTTGGATACATTTATGCATTCTTGGGATGGGGCATTACTGGCAGGGCCACAATTTGTTGCCCATCCCTAATTCTGCTGGCGAAGGTGGTAGTTGTAGCCATCTGGGATGGCCAATTCCAGAATACAAAATGGATGACCCCACCGGTCACAAACACTCTGGGCGCGATTCTCCCAGACAGGGAGAAATCGTAAGGCTGGCGTCAAAACCGGGCGGGTTTGACGCCAGCCTCCCCCTCCCTGACCGGGAACCGATTCTGGTCCCCGGTCGGGGCTAGCATGCCGCGGCCGTGAACTCCGGCATCGCGGGCTTAACAAATTTCGTTAAGCCCGCTTGCCAGAGTTTGCGACGGCTGACGCGTCACATGACGTCAGCCGCGCATGCGCGGATTGGAAGACTCCAACCCGCGCATGCGCGGATGACGTCATCTCGCATTTGCGCGAAACCCACGCATGCGTGGTACTGCCGTGCCAATCGGTGCCATGGTTGCCAAGATTGGGACTTTACGGCCGTTTTTACGAATGGCCAGACCAGGTGTGTTTGCCGTTCGTACAAACGGCCGTAAAGGGCTTGGAATTCGGCCCATCGGCCAGCTGTGAATCGCTGTTCGCCGTAAAAAAACGGCGGCAGCGATTCGTGTCGGGAGTCGGGCGTGGGGGGGGGGGGGGAGAATAGGGGGAGGCGTCGGACTAGCGTGGCCGTAAAAATTTACGAACCCCGCTATTCTCCGCACCGTCGTAAGTGCGGAGAATTGCGCCCTCTGTCTCCCCCCACACATACATTCTCGTTCCCCCCTCACACACACTCCCTCACTCCCCCCAACCCTCACACACACCCTCTCTCCCCCACCCCTCACACACACCCTCTCACCCACCCCTCACACACACCCTCTCTCCCCAACCCCTCACACAAACCCTCTCACCCCACCCCTCACACACAACCTCTCACCCACCCCTCACACACACCCTCTCACCCCCACCCCTCACACACCCTCTCACCCACCCCTCACACACACCCTCTCTCCCCCACCCCTCACACACACCCTCTCTCCCCCACCCCTCACACACACCCTCTCTCCCCCACCCCTCACACACAACCTCTCTCCCCCACCCCTCACACACACCCTCTCTCCCCCACCCCTCACACACAACCTCTCACCCACCCCTCACACACACCCTCTCTCTCCCACCCCTCACACACACCCTCTCTCCCCCACCCCTCACACACACCCTCTCCCCCACCCCTCACACACACCCTCTCTCCCCCACCCCTCACACACACCCTCTCCCCCACCCCTCACACACACCCTCTCTCACCCACCCCTCACACACACTCTCTTTCCCCCACCCCTCACACACACCCTCTCCCCCACCCCTCACACACACCCTCTCTCTCCCACCCCTCACACACACCCTCTCTCCCCCACCCCTCACACACACCCTCTCCCCCACCCCTCACACACACCCTCTCTCCCCCACCCCTCACACACACCCTCTCCCCCACCCCTCACACACACCCTCTCTCACCCACCCCTCACACACACTCTCTTTCCCCCACCCCTCACACACACCCTCTCCCCCACCCCTCACACACACTCTCTCTCCTCCCACCCCTCACATACACCCTCTCACCCCACCCCTCACAATACCCTCTCCCCACCCCTCACACACACCATCACCCCCACCCCTCACACACACCCTCTCTCCCCCACCCCTCACACACACCCTCTCTCCCCCACCCCTCACACACACCCTCTCTCCTCCCACCCCTCACATACACCCTCTCTCCCCCACCCCTCACACACACCCTCTCTCCACCACCCCTCACACACACCCTCTCTCCCCCACCCCTCACACACACCCTCTCACCCACCCCTCACACACACACACTCTCCTCCCACCCCTCACATACACCCTCTCAACCGACCCCTCAAACACACCCTCTCCCTCACCCCTCATACACACCCTCTCACCCACCCCTCACACACACCCTCTCTCCTCCCACCCCTCACATACACCCTCTCAACCGACCCCTCACACACAGCCTCTCACCCACCCCTCACACACAGCCTCTCACCCCACCCCACACATACAACCTATCACCCCACCCCTCACCCACTATCTCTCCCCCAACCCCTCACACACACCCTCTCTTCTCTCCCCCCACCCCTCACCCACACCCTCTCACTCCCCCAACCCCTCACACACACCCTCTCTCCTCTCCCCCACCCCTCACACACACCCTCTCTCCTCTCCCCCCACCCCTCACCCACACCCTCTCACTCCCCCAACCCCTCACACACACCCTCTCTCCTCTCCCCCCACCCCACACACACACCCTCTCTCCTCTCCTCCCACCCCTGACACACACCCTTTCACTCCCCCCTCCCACACATTCTCCCTCCACCCCTCACACGCAGGGCGAGATTCTCCGACCCCACGCCGGTTGGGAGAATATCGGGCCGTGCCGTTTTTTCCCGCGACGCCGGTCCGACACGGTCCCGCTATGCTCCAAACCGGCCAATTTGTTGTAATCTGGGGCGAAATTCTCCGACCCCACGCAGGGTTGGAGAATCGGCCGGCGGCGGCGTTAATCCTGCTCCCGCCGGGTTTTTTATTCTCCGACCGGCCAAAAACCGGCGTTGTGCAAATCCCGCCGGCAGCCTCTGAAAACAGCTGGCGCCGGCGGGATTTCATTATATTTTCTTTCAACAAATCTCCGGCCCGGATGGGCCGAAGTCCCACCAACGTGGCCACGGGTCACGTCGGCGAAAAACAGAGTAGCTTTAAAACGGCGTCAACCATTGATCATGGTTGACGCCGTTCAGTGTCCGAGGGCGAGTGCGGGGGGAGGGGGTTGCGGGGGGGGGGGGGGGGGGTTGCAGCGTTGGAGGGGTGGGTTGCGGCGTTGAGAGGGGGGTAGGGGTGGTGGGGAGGGGGTAGGGGTGGTGGGGAGGGGGTAGGGGTGGTGGGGAGGGGGGTAGGGGTGGTGGGGAGGGGGTAGGGGTGGTGGGGAGGGTCTGTCTCTCTCCTCCCCCTCCCCCCCCCCCCAAACGCCGGGTCTGTCTCTCTCCTCCCCCTCCCCCCCCCCAAACGCCGGGTCTGTCTCTCTCCTCCTCCTCCCCCCCCCCCCAAACGCCGGGTCTGTCTCTCTCCTCTCTCCCCCCCCCCCCCCCCCCCCAAACGCCGGGTCTGTCTCTCTCCTCTCTCCCCCCCCCCCCCCAAAACGCCGGGTCTGTCTCTCTCCTCTCTCCTCCCCCCCCCAAACGCCGGGTCTGTCTCTCTCCTCTCTCCTCCCCCCCCCAAACGCCGGGTCTGTCTCTCTCCTCCCCCCCCCCCCAAAACGGCGGGTCTCGCCACTTCCGCAGCGGGTGAAACTGACGCGTATCATGCTGCTGGCCCTTTCGGGGACGGTGATTAAGGGCTTAAATGAAGGCCCCGACGCCGGAGTCATCCACACTGCTTTTGTCTGCCGGAAATGGGCGTCACGTCGGTCTGCGGAGAATTTCGCCCCGTGTATTGTGCTTCCCCGGCACCTCCGCTATTCTCCGGGCCGGACGGGCCAAGGTCCCGACGTTTTGACGCAAGGTCAGTACGTCGCCGTTCACACCTCCTATTTAAAGTCGGCAGCCAGTCGTGCTGGCTGACGAGGAGTGAGGACGTGAGTGGACCGTCCTGGAGTCTCGGCTAGCTGGGGAAGGCATCGCCGAGAACGCAGCGGCCAGTGGGTGGGGGGTGGGGGGGGGGGGGGGGGGCGCGGGGGAGTGGGAGAAGTGGGGGGGGGGGAGAAGTGGGGGGGGAGAGGGAGAAGTGGGGGGGAGAGCGGAGGGGGGACGGGGGAGGGGGAGAGGGAGAAGTGGGGGGGAGAGTGAGAAGTTGGGGGAGAGGGAGAAGTGGGGGTGGGAGAGGGAGAGGTGGGGGGGGAGGGGGCGAAGTGGGGGGGAGAGGGAAAAGTGGTGGGGAGAGGGAGAAGTGGGGGGGAGAGGGAGAAGTGAGAGGGAGAAGTGGTGGGGAGAGGGAAAAGTGGGGGGGAGAGGGAAAAGTGGTGGGGAGAGGGAAAAGTGGGGGGGAGAGGGAGAAGTGGGGGGGAGAGGGAGAAGTGGGGGGGAGAGGGAAAAGTGGTGGGGAGAGGGAAAAGTGGGGGGGAGAGGGAGAAGTGGGGGGGAGAGGGAGAAGTGGGGGAGGGGAGAGGGGGCAGAGGGAGAACTGGGGGGGAGCGGGAGAAGTGGGGGGGAGAGGGAGAAGTGGGGGGGAGAGGGAGAAGTGGGGGGGAGAGGGAGAAGTGGGGGGGCAGAGGGAGAAGTGGGGGGAGAGCGGAGGGGGGACAGGGGAGTGGGAGAGGGAGAAGTGGGGGGGAGAGGGAGAAGTGGGGGGTAGAGGGAGAAATAGGGGAGGGAGAAGTGGGGGGAGAGCGGAGGGGGGACAGGGGAGGGGGAGAGGGAGAAGTGGGGGGAGGGAGATGTGGGGGGGAGAGGGAGAAATGGGGGGGAGAGGGAGAAGTGGGGGGGGAGAGGGAGAAGTGGGCGGGAGAGGGAGAAGTGGGGGGAGGGGAGAGGGGGAGAGGGAGAACTGGGGGGGAGCGGGAGAAGTGGAGGGGGAGAGGGAGAAGTGGGGGGGAGAGGGAGAAGTGGGGGGGAGAGGGAGAAGTGGGGGGGAGAGCGGAGGAGGACAGGGGAGGGGGAGAGGGAGAAGTGGGGGGAGAGGGAGAAGTGGGGGGGAGAGGGAGAAGTGAGGGGGAGAGGGAGAAGTGGGGGGAGATGGAAAAGTGGGGGGGAGAGGGAGAAATGGGGGGGAGAGGGAGAAGTGGGGGGGAGAGGGAGAAGTGGGGGAGAGGGAGAAGTGGGGGGAGAGGGAGAAGTGAGAGGGAGAAGTGGTGGGGAGAGGGAAAAGTGGGGGGGGAGAGGGAAAAGTGGTGGGGAGAGGGAAAAGTGGGGGGGAGAGGGAGAAGTGGGGGGGTGAGGGAGAAGTGGGGGGGAGAGGGAAAAGTGGTGGGGAGAGGGAAAAGTGGGGGGGAGAGGGAGAAGTGGGGGGGAGAGGGAGAAGTGGGGGGAGGGGGAGAGGGGGCAGAGGGAGAACTGGGGGGGAGCGGGAGAAGTGGGGGGGAGAGGGAGAAGTGGGGGGGAGAGGGAGAAGTGGGGGGGAGAGGGAGAAGTGGGGGGGCAGAGGGAGAAGTGGGGGGGAGAGCGGAGGGGGGACAGGGGAGTGGGAGAGGGAGAAGTGGGGGGGAGAGGGAGAAGTGGGGGGTAGAGGGAGAAATAGGGGAGGGAGAAGTGGGGGGAGAGCGGAGGGGGACAGGGGAGGGGGAGAGGGAGAAGTGAGGGGAGGGAGATGTGGGGGGGAGAGGGAGAAATGGGGGGGAGAGGGAGAAGTGGGGGGGAGAGGGAGAAGTGGGCGGGAGAGGGAGAAGTGGGGGGAGGGGAGAGGGGGAGAGGGAGAACTGGGGGGGAGCGGGAGAAGTGGAGGGGGAGAGGGAGAAGTGGGGGGGAGAGGGAGAAGTGGGGGGGAGAGGGAGAAGTGGGGGGAGAGCGGAGGAGGACAGGGGAGGGGGAGAGGGAGAAGTGGGGGGAGAGGGAGAAGTGGGGGGGGAGAGGGAGAAGTGGGGGGGAGAGGGAGAAGTGGGGGGAGATGGAAAAGTGGGGGGGAGAGGGAGAAATGGGGGGGAGAGGGAGAAGTGGGGGGGAGAGGGAGAAGTGGGGGGAGAGGGAGAAGTGGGGGTGTGATTGGACCTTGGGTAGGGTGCTCTTTCCAAGAGCCGGTGCAGACTCGATGGGCCGAATGGCCTCCTTCTGCACTGTAAATTCTATGATCTATGAATTCTTGGTGACTCCAAGCCAAGCCTGGAGGGTTGGCTACCCCTATGCCCAACAGCTTAATGAGGATGCTAAAATACTGATTGTTTTTTCTATTTGGGGAGAGTTTATCTCCTTAATCCACCTTGAAATAAAAATTTACAGTGCTTTTCACGTTAAAATTAATGTTGTCACACTAGAGCGCAAAGTTGTCAAAGAAACGTCATTTAATAGAAAGCACTTGCTCAGTGGCAGACTCCTGCTTCTCCTGTAGCAAATTAGTCTGTCTATCAAGGTGACGAATGTCCACTCAGGCCTCAGGGGCTTCTGTCACTGATACTCTGATCTTGGCTGAATGAGTTCTGTCCATTCTTTATTGTGAAACTTTAGAAAGGTGCTCTTTTTCACAGAGAGCTGACAGAAACTGACTTGACTTGTCCAACAAAATCAAATATCCTGTCTGGCAATGACGTCAGTAGAGATCAAAAATACAATTTAAATGAAGAAAATAATTGGACAATAGATTTGGTCAGATTTGAGAGAAATGCTGTTAAAGGTTTTCATTGATACCACTACATCAATTGCCCTTCATTTACAATAGGTTTGCCATGCACAGATTTCGTACACATAAATGTCCTTATTTATGTTTCAATCATTTATTAATTTCCCTGCTGCAATTTTCTGATGACTGTGAACTGTAAAGCTTCCTCTTCATTGTCGATGAACCATCGCAATCCTAAGTATCCAACAGGAACAGTTTCCCTATGATTGGGCTGAGGTACAAATTTTTTTCCTGTTTTTTAAGATGAGGTTTTCATGGTGGGATCCATAAATTCTAGAAGTTTGCAAGACAATCATTGTACTCTCTATTCTGGTCTCTGCTTATTGAAAGCTGCAAGCTCAATATTTTGAGTTTACTGGGCGGGATTCTCCGATAGCCGACGCCAAAATTGCGTTCGCCGATTGGCTGGAGAATCCATTTTTACGCCGGAATTGGGGGCGGCACCGTTTTCGGATGCTCCGGCCACTAAAAAACAGTGTACTCGAGGAGTACGCTGCATGCCGCTGGGATGGCCTTAGGACGTTACATGAGGTCCTCCCCCGACGGTCCGTGCCCGATGGGCTGATTTCCCCATGGCGTCGATTGCGTCGTCTCTCAATTTTCGGGTACCTCGTGTGGCGGCTGCGGATTGTGTCCAACGCCGCCACAGTCGGAGAGGGAAGCTGTTCCACTGGCAGGGGGGGCTTCAGCGGGGACTGGGGGGACTGGTGGGGGGTGGTCTGGGGGTGGTGAGGGGTATTACAGGGGAGCACTACCTGGCAGGCCAGATCCACGTGCGGCCGACGCCATGTTGTACGGCACAGCCGCAGCAGGTCGCCGCTGTGCGCATGCGCAGCCACGGACCAGGCATTCTGCATCTGCAGGTAATGCCTTTTGTGGCGCGGCTGCTAGACCCCCACTGCGCGAAGCATCGGTGCGGGGGAGCCGCCGACTTTTTGGTCATAAGTCCAGCAGAAAAATTGGACAATCCAGCCCCATATATTTTCCCCTCACGGCTACAGCATTGCCATTACGTTAACTGATCATTTTGACGAGCACCTCTGCTTTGCCCATGACTGTGGCAACTCCCTGCACTTGTCATTTGAAATCTCTGCCTATTTCCACTTTGACCTATAAAACCATAAAATCCTGACAGTGCAGAAGGAGACCATTCAGCCCATCAAGTCTGCACCGACCCTCTAAAATAGCACCCTACTGAGGCCCAGTCCCCGGCGCTATGCCCGTAAACCCACCTAACCTGCACATCGCTGGACACTAAGGGCCAATTTTATCACGGCCAATCCACCTATCCTGCGTATCTTTGGACCTCTGTGTCTTTTCATCTTTATATGTTATTCCAAAGAAGTGTACCTTCTTCTACAATGCTCAATGCCCCCAATGCGTTCTCCCCACACCGGGGAGCCTAAATTAAATTGGGTGACTACTCTGTAGAACACCCTCGCTCAGTCCGCAAGTGTGACCCCAACCTTCCTGTCACCTGACAGTTCAATTCACCATTTCTCTCATGGCCACATGCCCATCATTGGCCAATTGCAATGCTGCAAGCAATCTGGAGGAACAATACGTCCTCTTCCACTCAGTATTTTACAGCCTTCTGGACTTGACATTAAGTTCAACCACTTCAGATTATGAACTCTCTCCTCTACTTTGACCCCCTTTTTAATCCATTTTTATGTTCCAGCACCACCATCTCCCCCCCAACCCCCCCCCACCCCCCCCCCCCCCCCCCCCCCCCCCCCCCCCCCCCCCCCCCCCCCCCCCCCCCTCCAAAACCCAAGCGGCCATCCCGCCTCCCACACAGGGCCATCTGTAACTTGTTCTTTTGTTGTGCTTTCTCATAACGCTGGTTTTGGTATTAACACAGCCTGCTTTGGTTAGCACTGTTTTTTCACAGCTTCAGGTTCCCATGTTCAATTCCTGGCTTGGGTCACTGTCTGTGCGGAGTCTGCATGTTCTCCCCACGCCTGCGTGGGTTTCCTCCGGGTGCTCCGGTTTTCTCGCACAACTCCCGAAAGACATGCTTGTTAGGTGAATTAAACATTCTGAATTCTCCCTCCATGTACCCGGACAGGTGCCGGAATGTGGCGACTAGGGGCTTTTCACAGTAACTTCATTGCAATGTTAATGTAAGCCTACTTGTGACAATAAAGATTCTTATCATGCCACTATCAGCAGCTTCTTTAGTCCTCAACACTAACATTAACAATCCCTTTATCTTGTGCCCGTAACACCTTTCCCAAATCCCTCCTAGCTCACATGTATCTTTAACTTTCTACCTTGCTTCACCTGCTCCACCCCTTGTTAAACAGTGGAGAATCCATCACCTTCCTCCCTCTCTTCCGCTCCAAAGAAAAGTCATACAGACTTAAAAGATTAACCCTGTGTCCCACTCCACAGATACTGCCCGACCTGCTGAATTTTTCCAGCAATTTCCATTTCATTTTAGATTTCCAACGCTACAGTATTTTGCTTTTATGTTAGAGTTTTCCAAGATGTTGCGGCCAATATTTACCTCTCAGCCAACACCTAAAAACTATTATCTGGTTGTAATGAACTCCAATTGGCTTTATTGGTTGGCCAATTGGAGTATGAGCTCCCTTAATGATAGCTCATTGAGGGGGCCCATATAATCACCTGTGTAGGCTTTGTGAGCCAGTCTTAAGTTGACTGGACTGCTAGCAGCACTGTTTGTAGCTGCTCCTGTAATATCGTTATTGTAAATAAATATTGGTGTGGTGACGGAACTCCTGCCTCCCGTGGATTACTAAAGTGCCGACGAGGTAAACTAAGAATTTTGCGGAGACCAGCTGCCGCACTCAGAGGATAAGCCTTGCCATTTTTAAAATGCCGTTTTTTGGAAGGTTAGAGGCATTCGACCCGGCTATTGAGGACTGGTCCCAGTATGTGGAGAGAATGTGTTACTTCTTCCGGGCAAATGATATACTGATGGACGAAAGGAGACGGCTTATCCTGCTGTCGGCGTGCGGACCCTCCGCTTTCGCCATTATACGTAGTCTAACTTATCCCGATGCGCCAGACACGAAAACTTTCCAAGAAGTAACGGAATTGGTGAAAGAGCACTATGACCCAAAACCACCCCTCATTTTGCGTAGGTACAGATTCTACACAGCGAATTGGGAAGACAGGGAGTCAGTCACAAATTTCTTGACCCGCCTGAGAAAGCTGGCGGAAAAATATGAGTTTGGCCCGACGCTAAATGAAATGCTTCGGGACCTGTTAGTGTGTGGTATAAACGACCTCACAATACAGAAACGCCTGTTGGCGGAAACGGAGCTAGACTGCAGGCAGGCATTACAGCTCGCACTGTCCCTAGAAAAGGCAGCAAGTGGGGCGCAGGAACTACAGGGCACGCCAATGGAGGTAGATACCTGTGAGAGGGACTACCACAATGGGTCCTGCTACCAGATAGCCGCTCTCAGGAAAAACCTGAGGAATAGAGGGAAAAAGGAAAACCCCAGAACTGCCCCCAAGTCTGCCAGGACTAACTGGAGACAGAGGGAAGTACCGGCTGAGGCTCCCCCAACAGACAAGGACCGTTTCTGGCACCAGACAGAGTGGGGTAACAATGACAGAAACCCTAGAAGGAGGTGGCAAAAGAGGAATAGCAGGTGGGGACGCAGGGAAGTACACAACCTAGACGCCCCATCCTCCTCCGAAGGGGAACAATTATATAATATTACAACGAAGAAAGCAGAACCCATTAGGATTACCCCACGGGTGACCGGGTGGCCGACAATAATGGAAATAGACACGGGTGCGGCCGTATCAGTAATGGGAGTGGCAGCATTTAGAAAAATCAAAGATGGACTCCAGCCACTAACCGTAACAAAAACATCGACGATACTTAAAACCTACACGGGGGAACCCCTGGAAGTTCTAGGCACGACTCATGTACCTGTGGAATATGAGAAACAATAGCTCAGATTACAATTGACTATAGTAGAGGGCTCTGGACCGAGCTTAATTGGACGGAAATGGCTGAAAGACCTAAAATTAGATTGGATGAAAATTTTCCAGAGTGGAAGCGGGCAGTTGAGTGAAGTACTCCAAAAATACCCGGAGGTCTTCCAGGAAGGTTTGGGGGAAATAATAGGCGCCAAAGCAACTTTGCACGTGGACCCAGAAACCCTTCCGAAATTTTGTAAGGCCAGGCCGGTACCTTTTGCATTAAGGAAGAAAGTAGATGACGAAATAGAAAGGTTACGGCGCGACGGCATTATCAGACCAGTACAATTCTCGGAATGGGCAGCGCCGGTGGTACCAATTTTGAAGCCAGATGGCTCGATATGTCTCTGTGGAGATTTCAAACAGACAGTAAACAAATACGCACTGCTGGACAAATACCCAATCCCGAAAATAGACGACCTATATGCCAAATCGGCAGGTGGGCTTTTGTTCACGAAGCTGGACAACACCCCCGATTGCATCAGCTAGAATCCAACGCTGGGCGTTGCTACTGGCGGCGGATAGATACGTTCTGGAGCACAGACCGGGAACGCGAGTAGCACATGCAGATGCTTTGAGCAGATTCCCCTCCCGGACACTCCGCCGCAAATACCAAAAGTAGAGGAGACAGTAATGACTCTAAATTGTTTGGACACCCTACCAGTAGACGCAAAACATATTCGGTTGTGGACGCAAAAAGACCCAGTTTTAGCCAAGATGAAGCATTTACTGCTAACAGGGGAACTGGAAAGACCAGTGGAGCCCCAGATGCACCCATACTGGAGCAGACGGGACCAAATAACTGTAGAAGACGGTATCCTATTATGGGGAGCCCGGGTAATCGTCCCACCTCAGGGCCGTCGGGCAATCTTAACCGAGTTACATCACGGACACCCAGGGATGTCTAAAATGAAGATGCTAGCTCGAAGCTACGTTTGGTGGCCAGGTTTGGACACAGACATAGCAGCCTTGGTACGTCGGTGCCAGGAGTGCCAACAGGGGCAAAGAGTGCCACCAGCGTTGCCATTGCACCCGTGGGAATGGCCAGGCAGACCGTGGACCCGCCTGCATATTGACCACGCCGGCCCTTTCATGGGCTCAATGTTTTTGGTGATAGTGGACGCCCACTCCAAACGGTTGGACGTCCACCGGGTAAACACGGAAAGCACAGCATCGACAATTGAAAAGCTCAGGGCCTCGTTTGCAACACATGGACTTCCGGAGGTATTGGTGTCGGACAACGGAACGGCATTCACAAGTGGGGAATTTGGAAAATTCCTGAAGGAAAACGGAGTTCGTCACATCCAAACAGCCTCTTACCATCCAGCGACCAACGGCCTGGCAGAGAGCGCGGTCCAGACACTTAAAGCAGGACTCAAGAAGCAGCCAGCAGCGTCAATGGACACAACATTCTCCCGCTGGCTGTTTGATTACAGGACCACACCGCATTCCACAACGGGCATACCGCCAGCTGAACTCTTAATGGGAAGGCGGCTGCGAACGAGGCTGAGTCTCCTTTTCCCAAAGTTAACGGGGAAAGTGGAGAAACAACAGGAGGCCCAACGCAGGGGGCATGATAATAGTCGGCAGCAGAGACATTTCCAGGTGGGGGCTCCGGTTTGGGTCAAGAATTATGGGAATGGACCAACGTGGGTCAAAGGCACGGTAGAGTCCCAAACAGGGCCCATATCCTATGAGGTTTCAATAGGAGGTAAGGTGCTGAAGAAACACCTAGACCAAATAAGGGCAGCGGAACCACACCTGGAGGCAGGCGAAGCAGGACTGCCTCAAGCTGGGATAGCCCAGACGGAAAGGATACCCACACCCCAGCCCCGAGCAATTTCTCCAGACCCCGTCATCCAGTCATCAGAGTCGGAGATGGACACACTCGTTGAGGCCGACGCGACACCTCTCCCCGAGGAGGAGGACGAACAACTTCCAAGGAAGTCATCAAGGAAAAGACGGGCACCTATAAGGTACACCCCGCCCACTTCGGAGAACGACCCGGCGGACGACACAGAGGTGACAGACCCAGAAATAAGGAGCAGGAAGAAGCTCAGAGGAATGCCAGCTGGCAGGAATTCCTCGGACCTTAGGGGGGAGGGGTGTAATGAACTCCAATTGGCTTTATTGGTTGGCCAATTGGAGTATGAGCTCCCTCAGTGATAGCTCATTGAGGGGGGCCCATATAATCGCCTGTGTAGGCTTTGTGAGAGTCTTAAGTTAACTGGACTGCTAGCAGCACTGTTTGTAGCTGCTCCTGTAATATCGTTATTGTAAATAAATATTGGTGTGGTGACGGAACTCCTGCCTCCTGTGGATTACTACACTGGTCATTCACACATTAGTGCCTGTGGGAGCTTTCTGTGCATAAATTAGCTCAAATTGTTTATTTGCATCATTCGCATGTTCTAGAGCATAGAACAGGCCCTTCGGCCCTCGATGTTGTGCCGAGCATTGTTCGAAAACAAGATCAAGCTATCCCACTTCCTGTCATTGTGGTGTGCTCCTTGTGCCTATCCAATAACCTCTTGAAAGTTTCTAAAGTGTCCGACTCCACGATCACAGCAGGCAGTCCATTCCACACCCTAACCACTCTCTGAGTAAAGAACCTACCTCGGGCATCATTCCTATATCTCCCACCCTGAATCTTATAGTTATGCCCCCTTGTAACAGCTACATCCACCTGAGGAAATAGTCTCTGAACGTCCACTCTATCTATCCCCCTCATCATCTTTATAAGTCTGTATTAAATCGTCTCTCATCCTCCTCCACTCCAAAGAGAAAAGCCCTAGCTCCCTCAACCTTCCCTCATAAGACCTATCCTGCAAACCAGGCAGCATCCTGGTAAATCTCCTTTGCACCCTTTCCAATGCTTCCACATCCTTCCTATAGTGAGGTGACCAGAACTGCACACAATATTCCAAATGTGGTCTCACCAGGGTCATGTATAGTTGCAGCATAACCCCGCGGCTCTTAAACTCAAGCCTCCTGTTAATAAACACTATAATCTCTTGGATATCTTTCCTCCTCTGACTTCTGTAATTGTGCAATTATTACTATCCCAGACCAGACCACAACATTTGCCGGATAGGAACCCCAATACTTTTTTTTAATTTGTAAAACTATGAGGAAAGGGTACTTTGCTCCAGAAATGATTCCATGCAGAAATAGGGATATGGTGTATTAAAACTTCATTATCAACACTGTGTATAGCTTACAATTATCAGTTAATCTTGCTTAACAATAAAAAGAAACACTTTAACTTCCTACTGATACCTTAATTATCTCAAATCAAGCAAAACCCATCACAGATCAAAAACACTTTTAAATAGAGTTAACAAACACAGGATTACTTGCCAATCTTTGGATAGAGAATTCTTTGAGAGACTTAGAACATACAACATAGAACAGTACAGCACAGAACAGGCCCTTCGGCCCTCGATGTTGTGCCGAGCAATGATCACCCTACTCAAACCCACGTATCCACCCTATATCCGTAACCCAACAACCCCCCCCCCCCCTTAACCTTACTTTTTAGGACACTACGGGCAATTTAGCATGGCCAATCCACCTAACCCGCACATCTTTGGACTGTGGGAGGAAACCGGAGCACCCGGAGGAAACCCACGCACACATGGGGAGGACGTGCAGACTCCGCACAGACAGTGACCCAGCCGGGAATCGAACCTGGGACCCTGGAGCTGTAAAGCATTTATGCTAACCACCATGCTACCGTGCTGCCGTAGCTGCCGTGCTTCACTTCTTGAAGAGAAAGATCCTGTCAGGTTAATGAAGGGGGGGGGAGGGGTTCGCAAGAAATGGATACCGTCGCAGTCTCCTTGGTGGAAGGCCCAGGGATAGCCTCCAGCACCTTCTCCTCCCTGAGATTGCCAATAGGGTCCTGGTTGACTCCATGGGACAGGAGGGCTGCTGGAGTGAGCTCCAGAGAGATCTGAGTCATCTGGCGCTGCCAGTCCTGGAGTCACCCCATTGTCTACACCGTGGTTCTGGGGGGGGGGGGGGGGGGGTCTATAGCAGGTGGCATCTGAGGGAACTGCACCTGAACATGAAGGAGTTGCGCTGGGGGTTCTGAGGAACAAGCACGAAGATCAGATGTGGGGAGAATGTGAGGTGTCAGCCAGTCGATTGGGGAGGGAGGGGTTTGGAGATGGAACTGATACCAGGAGGCAGTTGGTAACTTGCCCTTGCACCTCATTGGAGACTGTTGACCTTCTTCCAATATTTGATGGAGGTCCTCCTTGTCAGGCTATCTGCACTGACAGCCTCTGCCACTGCCTCCCAGGCAGCATTGCTGACCCTGCTGCTAGTCTTCCAACCCCCTTGGGGGAATAAGGTGCCCTACCTCCGAACTACAACTTTGAGAAGCCTTGTGAGATCGGTATCCCCAAAGCAAGGAGCAGGTCTATGTACTGCCGTGCTTGTGTGCTCACTGGGAGTGAGTGGTGCAGTTTCCCCTTGTTAGCGGCGAGCTGCTGATGCACGAGTCGGGCAAATCTGATGGCGAGGGAGTCAGGAATGTTGAGAATTTCATGCGGACTCATTTTTTGTATTAAATGCTGTTGAATAGGGGTCATGATATTGCCAACCTCACCGTCGTGAAACACAGAACACCAAAGTGCCCAAAACTGGACATTTGTCCGATTTCTCCCAATGTCTCCAATTAGTTGCTCCTCAAAAGTCACAACAAAGTCGTTTTCTAAACATATACAGGTTGTAAAGAAGGATGACCTCACTTTTACGACATTTTAATTGCACAATTTTGCAGCCACAAAGCCTGGCGGTCTTTCAAACCTAGATTTTACAAAATTTACTGCAGTAGCTTTATACACACCTTAACCCAGGCTTTTAAAGACATTTTTTGCACCAGATACGTGTAATTCAATATATACACCAATTTCTCACATTTATCACACAATCACACCGACAGCACTTCCGCCATTCAACAATCTCTTGTTTTCACTTCTCATTTGATTTATTTTCACAGTTTTTATTATTGATAGATATAATGCTGTATTGTTTATTTGATTAAAGATTGTGCAGTGAAATACGATCTGAGCTTTAAATTGTCTTGATTTGGGCAGCACGGTGGCCGAGTGGTTAGTACTTTGCCTCACGGTGCTGAGGTCCCAGGTTCGATCCCGGCTCTGGGTCACTGTCCGTATGGAGTTTGCACATTCTCCTCATGTTTGCGTGGGTTTTGCCCCCACAACCCAAAGATGTGCAGGGTAGCTGGAATGGCCACGCTAAATTGCCCCTCAATTGTCTTGATTTATTTGTGTAACTGAGATTTCTAGACCAAGGTGTAAGGTCCAGGATAACACTGAGAGTAAAATGGATTAACGGAAAGATTTTGGGCGGGATTCGCCAGTCTCCGACACGGAAATCGCGTTCGGCGATCGGCCAGAGAATTCCCGTTTACACCGGAATCGGGGGCAGTGCCGTTTTTGCAATGCTCCGCCCCCACGCAAATCGTGTGCTCACACTGTTTGGAGACCTCACGTGGCGGCTGCGGTATGAGTCAAGCGCCGCTACAATTGGGGGAGGGGGAGCCGTTCCGCTAGCAGAGGGGCCTTCATTTGGGGCTGCGGGTATTGGTTGGGGGTGGTCCGTGGGTGGTAATGCTGATTACGTGGGGACAGGTTTTGACAGACTGGGTCCATGCGAGGACAGCGCCTTGTTTCACGGATACGCGACCACTGACCCGACCATTCTGCAAGCCGGGGGCTTTACGCTGGGCAGCCGCTAGCCCCCCCCCACCGGATGGAGCATCGGTGCCGGGGTGGTGCCGACTTTCAGGTCGTAAGATCAGACTGATCCTGCCAACATAGCCACAGGATTGGAGAATCCAGCCTGCAGTGCGGGATTTTCCGTCAGCCGACGTCGGAATCAGGAAGCACAATTGTGTGGAGAATTCGGCATCAGCCAGAAATTGAGGTTGGAGCTGGGTGCCCGACGCAATGCCATGCTCCAGTTTCTCAACAGCGGCATGAATACATGTACAGTAAGCACTGTTGGCATATCATTAATGCACCCGTCCTAGTATTCTCCAGGGCTCCGGCGATGCTCCGCCTCCTCCAGGAGGGATTATCGACAGTGGGTCACAGTCTGTGGCAGCTGAACGAGAGAGAAGAGGTAGACGGTGTTCCCAGAGACGCGACGGTGGGCTGCTGGTCCCGTTGCTACGATGGCTGGCTGGAAGGTGTGGTGTGGGGCCGTTTTCCAGGGCTGAGGGAGAGTAGTGGGGGGTGACCAGGGGATGGTACATGGCATTGGGGTGACCCCCGGGAACGATGTGTCCAGGCACAGACTGCCATTGTCGCGGCCTGCAGCTACCACCTTGCTGTGCACCCCATTGAACACACTCCTTCACTCATGGTTGCGTAGGGTGACACCGGCCCTCAGGGTGCACCCACCCAATCTCACGACAACCCCTCACCCACTTCCACCCCACCAATATACCCCTACCCACAACTGGGTGCCACCCATCAGCAGGGCACCATACAGCCCGCCTATGGGCAAAGCCCATGGTAGCCCCTACAGGAAGTGCCAGATGGGGGAGCCGCAGAGCTTATCTCTGGCATGGTTGGCACCAGCCACCGGTACCTCTTCGGCAGGGATGTGCCAGGGCCAGAGGCCCCCGTGGTGCTGGCCACCGTGGGATCAGGGGTACAGATGGTAGAGTGCCAGGGGGAACGGCCAGGGGCTGGGTGTGGGGATGTGGCAGGAGTGGTGGGGCGGGGGACATACAGGGGCTGGGGCTGCTGTGCAGGCAGGGGCCACCGTGTGGCCCTTTGGACCTGGTTGGGCACAGGGGTTCACACCATGCAGCATGTCTGCCTTTAACCCCCTGCAGACAATGAATTTCAGAATCCAACCAGGAATGGTGGCCCTCAGCCAAAAGAGAAAATACTGGAAAATCTCAGCAGGTCTGGCAGAATCTGTAAGGAGAGAAAAGAGCTAATGTTTTGAGTCCAGATGACCCTTTGCTGGAGCGTGCTTAACCGGAAGTTGAGATGTTGTTCCTTCAATTTGCGTTGAGCTTCACTGGAACATTGGAGCAGGCCAAGGACAGACTTGTGGGCATGCAAACAGGGTCTGGTGTTAAAATGGCAAGCAACGGGAAGGTGGCCTTCATCCTGGCTGCCACAGTCCTGGGAGATACACTGAGGCTGTACAAGTTGCAGCTGCTCGGGGACGACTCTGCAGCAGCGGAGCTTCCTCCAAACGAACAGGAGCCAGCCGGAGAGGATGGAGAGCCGAAGAGGAGGTGTAAAGGAGGAGCTGCATGAGGCCTCATGTGTTCTCGAAGCACCTGTCATTCGAGGACCTGCCAGATTGGGGAAGCCGTCGAAGACTCCAGCTAAGCAGGGGGACCGTATGGAATATTTGCCGGATCATGTTGCACTGGTCTGGATGTCTTCGCCACAGGGTCCTTCTAGGTGCCGAGTCTGGGATCTCGCAGACTAGTGCATCAGCACCATCACCGAGGCCCAAATGCCCTTTCAGCACAATATATAGCTTCAATGTGGACCGAGCACATCAGGATACCCCAGCAGCGGGGTGTGCTACCATCACTGGGGTGTCCCGTAACTAGGAGTTGATCGACAGGGCGTATATCACCTTCCGAGCACTGGCACATGAGGGTGTGGTCCTCACAAACCGAAAGGGGTACCACTCCGTGAACATGCAGCTGATGTGTGACCATGAAATGCGCTTCATGCATGTCTGCGCCCAATACCCAGACATTGTGCTCGACGCCTTCATCCTGGCAAGCATGATGGTTCCCGACACCTTCGAGGCATACCTTCAGGTGTGGATTTGGCTCTTGAGCGACAGGGTTAACTATGTTCATGGCTGATGACACCTATCTGGACACCACCGACTGACGCGGAGACCCACGACAACGACGCCCATGCCACGACCAGGGCAGTAATCGAGTGGTGCATCAGCGCCCAAAAGATGCGAATCAGATGTCTGGACTGCCTTGGAGGGGTCCTCCAGTATGGCACTAGGAGAATCTCCCATATCATGTTGGCCTGCTGCGTCTTCTGCAACATTGCGTGGCTGAGGGGCGACGTACTGGAGGAAGGAGATGAATGCCAAGCTTCATCCAATGAGGCTGGTGCGGGGGAGGGGGAGAATGGGCAGGACATGGGGCCCAGGCAGGTACAGGAGGCTGCACAACATGTGCGCCAGGGCTGACACGCACAGGACGCTCTAATTGTCTTGAGGTTTACCGACTACGGTGCCTTGCTGACAGCAGCACGAACATCGTTTCCAACCCCCACATCCTCACCCTCCCCTCACAACTGCAACCCCTTCTGTGATTCCTACCTGCCTCACTATGGGGTGCGGACCCTGGGTTGGCAATAACAGTGGGTCTGGTCTATGGGATGGGGGCTAATGATGACCCACTCGGCAATGAGCTCTGGTGATCCACATTGCTTGACAACTTCCGACTCCATGGTAACACTTTCCACCATCTAATTGGGTGATCCTTACATGCGGGCTGGCCATTCCATCTGATGGCCCCACCGAACCCTTGTGGTGGAAGTGGTGGGGACGTGGTGCGGGGTCGGGGGTCGTTGTTGGAGTGGAGAGGGATTGTTGTAGAAGTTTCAGTAGGGTACCATTTCGGGAACAGTGACCACAGTTCAGTAAGTTTTAAAGTGCTGCTGGACAAGGATAAGTGTGGGCCGAGGGTGAATGTGCTAAATTGGGGGAAGGCTAATTATAACAATATTAGGCGGGAACTGAGGGTAAATCAACATCTGACATGTGGGAGGCTTTCAAATGTCAGTATTCACCAAAGAGAAGGAATTGGTGGATGTTGAGTCTGAAGAAGGGTAAGTAGATAGCCTGGGTTACATTGAGATCCAAAAAGACGAGGTGTTGGGTGTCTTGAAAAATATTAAGCTGGATAAGTCCCCAGGGCCTGATGGGAAGGAGGCAAGAGAGGAAATTGCTGAGACCTTGACAGAATCTTTGGATCCTCACTGTCTTCACGTGATGCCCTGGAGGACTGGAGAATAGCCAATGTTGTTCCTTTGTTTAAGAAGGGTAGCAAGGATAATCCAGGGAACTACAGGCCGGTGAGCCTTACGTCAGTGGTAGGGAAATTACAGGAGAGAATTCTTCGAGACAGGATCTACTCATATTTGGAAGCGAGTGGACACGAGTATTGAAAGTCAGAGATCTAGGTGTACAAGTCCACAGGTCACTGAAAGGGGCAACACAGGTGGAGAAGGTAGTCAAGAAGGCATACGGCATGCTTGCCTTCATTGGCCGGGGCATTGAGTATAAGAATTGGCAAGTCATATTGCAGCTGTATAGAACCTTAGTTAGGCCACACTTGGAGTATAGTGTTCAATTCTGGTCATCACACTACCAGAAGGATGTGGAAGTTTTAGAGAGGGTGCAGAAGAAATTTACTACGACGTTGCCTGGTATGGAGGGCATTAGATATGAGGAGCGGTTGAATAAACTCGGTTTGTTCTCACTGGAACGACGGAGGTTGAGGGGCGGCCTGATAGAGGTCTACAAAATTATGAGGGGCATAGGCAGAGTGGATAGTCAGAGGCTTTTCCCCAGGGTAGAGCGGTCAATTACTAGGGAGCATTGGTTTAAGGTGCGAGGGGCAAGGTTTAGAATAGATGTACGAGGCAAGTTTTTTACACAGAGGGTAGTGGGTGCCTGGAACTCGCTGCTGGAGGAGGTGGTGGAAGCAGGGATGATAGTGACATTTAAGGGGCACCTTGACAAATACATGAATAGGATGGGAATAGAGGGATACGGACCCAGGAAGTGCAGAAGATTGTAGTTTAGTCCGGCAGCATGATCGGCACGGGCTTGGAGGACCAAAGGGCCTGTTCCTGTGCTGTACTTTTTTTTGTTCTAACTTGATAGAGTTTTTCGAGGAGGTCCCAAAGATGATTGATGCAGGTTGGGCAATGGATGTTGTCTGTATGGACTTCAGTAAGGTATTTGACACGGACCCTGGAAGTGTAGAAGATTTTAGTTTAGATGGGCAGCATGGTCGGCGCTGGCTTGGAGGACCGAAGGGCCTGTTCCTGTGCTGTACTTTTCATTGTTCTCTGTCGGTGTTTATTGTGAAAAGGTTAACATGTACTTATAGGTTTGTGCCCTAGCCCCTAACGATATCCTGTGTGCTACCCCATGCCAACTTAACTGGTGTCTAACTTTCTGACCTTATGGACCCTAACGCTACATCTAGGTGGATCCCCAGGCAGTACATCAGAGGTGAAGGTGGCCTATTGCAATTGCAACCCTGTGACCTGGGTCTCCATTGGCGGCTGTCCTCTGGAGCGACTGGGCCTGGATGGGCCTGGCTGTTGCTCGGGCGTCGCAGGTGATGTTGTGCCACCCTGTTCTGTTCCCTGCCTACCAGATGCACCAGGGACAGGAGGGGGGGGGGGGGGTCCGAGATGCTGCGGTGTTCCAGCATCTCCCCTTTGGGGGTCACCAGCACGGGACCGATTACTTCCTCCTCCCTTGTGATGGCCGATGGCCCCAGGCTACTCCTTGGGACAGGGTGCGGACTGTAGCGAACTCCGGAGGCTCTCCACCACCTGGAACTGCCAGTCCTCAAGTCCCGCTCTCATTATGACCAGGGTCTCAATGGTCGCGGTCATGGAGCAGAGGGACTGGGTCACTTCCCTCTGGGACTTTGCCATGTCCATCTGACACTGGTTTAGGTCAGCCAGTGCCAGGGCAATGCTGGCAACATCAGCAGCGCTGACCCGTTGTGATTGGGCCAAACTCTGGTGCGCCGTTGCAATGTCTAAGTGATCCTTGTACATTGCAGATTGTGATAGGGCAGCCCTCTCCTGTGCCTCGGCCACCACCTGCACAGAGTGTCCCAGGCTTTGGACATCTTGACCAATGGCCGATTCCTTAACCACAAGGACTCAAGCGCAGCCACCACACTTGCAGTATGGCCTGGGTGGCATGCATGGTTGGCACCGCCTCCTGCCCCTGCAGACGGTTGGACTCCTCCAACTGCACCTATAGACGCTGAATGTTTGCTAACAACCTCTCATGTGGTCCATGGCTCTGTGTTTGCATCACCAACATCGATGGGACTGTCCGTTCCAGTGGCCTGAGATCTGTCTGGACGTCAGCTAGTCCCTGGGTTGGCCCGCCATCCGACCCTCCGCACCCTTGGGAGTTCCTACCTCCACCTGATGTACTGCTGCAAATGTGTGGTGCACACCAGATAGTGCCCCAGGAGCCCCTTCAATAAAGTGCCCAACCAAGGTGAGTGTCTTTGGGACGGTTTAAGGTGTGGATCCAGCTGCGATGGGAGGTCGGTATCGTTCCCAGACTGGTGTCCCTGGATGACATTTGGGGGCTCGCATCACTGTCCATTGCCACCTCCTTGCTGGACGTGGCCTGAGATTGTGGCCGTGGGTGGGGGGACACCAGAAAGGCCCACTTTGTCACCAGGTGATCCATGGCACAAGGCATGACACATGGTTGGATTGCAGGTTGGCTTGGTGGTGTGGAGAGGTGGCGTGATGTGTGGGAGGTGGGAGGTTGTGGTGGTGGGATGGTGTGGGGGAGGTGGGGTGGAGGTGAGGGCTGTGCCATGCAGTGACACTGCATCTCAGCGGGGGCACACTTGGTTCTCCGATGCCTCTGATTCAGCGACTGCCTTCTTCCCGGACCCACCAACCAGGCCCAGTGCCCACTGCTGCGCAACAGTGAGGGGCCAAGGGTCCACTCCAGTCTTATCCCTCTCTCTGTGATTATGTGCTGCCTTCTTCTGAGGGTGGGGAGTGGGGGAACGGAAAATGCACAGCAGGCACACACAGGGGGTGGGCAACTGGTGGCCTTTGTGAGCAGTGCTCCCGGCCATGGAGGCTGATATGGTTGCTGGCATGTGACGCAGGGTGGGGTATGGGCAGACTGCTAGCGGGTAGGGTTGGGTCCCTCTCTGGGTGGGGGGGGGCAGGTCACAGATGTGTGGGACAGGGTTGGTGCCATGGGCACGGTGCTGGTTACTCACCCTGGCCACCCTGAGGTGATTGTGCAGCTTCTTGCTGTCCAGGCCTGAAGGTGGGACCCATGGCACTCATGGCCTCTGCCACCTGCGCCAAGGCCTGGTGTATAGCGGTGGGTGGCAGCCTCCTTACTGCCCCACAGAGCAGGGTGCCCCATGTCTCCTCCATGGCGTCTAGCAGGGTCTCAAACTCAACATCTGTGAACTGCGATGCCACTCATCGTACTGCCATCTTGTTAGCTGGAATGAGTGTGTGTGGGGAGTGGAGTCCACATATACGACAGCAGCTTGTCAGACTCTCAAGTGGCAATCCTGACCTCAGCAAATCAGGCACCACTTTTCATTGGAATTGCACTAATTCCATGTGGCGCCGGTGCTAGCCCATTAACAGATCCTGAATTGCACGGGACTGGCAATTCCGATTCCGTAATCATATCCGATTCAGTCCCAGCGTCAACACTTAGGGTTGGATTCTCTGATTTTGAGGCTATATCTGGAGCATGTGCCGAGTCTTATGACCAAAACATTGGCGGCGCCCACACATCGATGCTCCGCCCGGTGAGGGGCTAGTAGTCACGTTACCTGCAGATACAGATGGAGAATTGCTAGGTCCGTGGCTGCGCATGCACACAGCGGCAGCCTGCCACGGTCGCACCGTACAACATGGTGTCCCGGCCCGATTGTCGCAGTATGAAAAATGGCAGCTTGGCGCTGCCAACCTGGTACACTGGCAACGCCCCTGCCATTTGGCAGCACCATCTGTGCAGTACCAGGCTGGCACCCAGTACCCAGGTTGCACCAACAGTTCCAGGGTGCCACCCTGCCCAGAGGGCAAGCACCCGGGGGCCTCTGATCCCCTGGGAGACCCCAACAAGTGTCGTTCTATCTCCTGTCTGAGTTCTGTATATTCGGATACTCTGAGCCTGCAGGCTTCTTGTTGGAACGGGCTGTGGTTTTAATTTAAAAGTGCCCAATCTGGTCCACATTTATGGAGACCTGTACTGAATTACACTTGCTAGAGGTCTCCGAGGCAAAGAGGACAGATCCCAATGCCTCAGGTGCGTCGGGAAACAGTACATTAAAGTGAGGCTAGCTGTCTCCCTCTAATATGCAGATTTGCCAAAAACTGACCCTGCACACCATGGGCGGGATTCATATTGCAACGACAAGCGAAATCGTGTTAGATCTTGCGAGGCATTGTGAGCTGGGTAGATCCTAGGACCGCGGTCTAGCAACTTCTATTGGCCACACTGTGCCACGGCGAGCTGCCTTTAAGGTGCAACATGGCCGTTTGATCGTGCCCATAGTGTCTTTCATTATCTCCACTGTTGTATCTGTCCAATCCAGGTGTCTTTATTTATGAGGCGAACAAAGTACAGACATGCCCCGGCAGCCTGTCTGAGTTCTGTATATTCGGATACTCTGAGCCTGCAGGCTTCTTGTTGGAACGGTCTGTAGTTTCAATTTAAAGTGCCCAATTTTTAAATTTAGGATATCCAATTTAATCGGCCTTAAAAATAGGCCCTAATCATATTGCCACACTACCTATTCCTCTTCTGATACATGCCCCTTTGAGAGAGTTCCAGTATGTTTACCTGCTCATGGCAAATCCACTTAACAGCTTTTACTTACATACTCGCTACTGGGAGCTGATCATGATTCCCTTTTTGTATCTCTTCCCCCCCCCCCCCCCCCCCCCCACCCTCCACCTTCACAAGCAATGAGGTCCCAAGTTACCACCTTAGGAGAGAGGGGAAATGTTTTGTGATTGTTCGTTTTGCCATTTTTAGTTGGAACAACAAAGAACACAATGTTCAGTAAATAATGGTGAGAAATTTCAAATGTGGGGGCAATTGAAACCCAGGAAGTCGAGATAATTTTCAGAATTTGCATTTATTTAACATCTTGTCATGTTTCTCAGAAATGCCTCAAGACAAATCGCTGATGACAAATTATTCAGAAGTGGAAGAATTGTTGATAAGCAGCAGCAATTTTGCACACAGCAAGATCCAACAAATAGCTAGGAAATCATTGCCTGATGAATCTAATTTTGCCAGAAGTTGAGGGAAGAATTTTAGCCAATTTACATAAAACTTACTTGCAGGGGGTGAAACCTGCCTGTGCCAGTGTGCAAAGTAGGCATGGTACCCAACCTCTTTTTATTTGATTAATGGATGTGGGCACCATTGGCAAGGCCAGCATTTGCTGTCCATCAATAAATGCCCTAGAGAGCAGTTAAGAGTTAACTACATTTTTGCGGGCTGACTGCGGTCACTTGGAGGTCAGACTGGGTGAGAATGGCAGACTTCCTTCCCTAAAAGGCATTAGTGAACCATGTGGGCTTTTAAGATTTGATTTAGATTTATTGTCTCGTGTAGAGGCTGGTTTAGCACACTGGGCTAAATCGCTGGCTTTTAAAGCAGACCAGCAGGCCAACAGCACGGTTCAATTCCTGTACCAGCCTCCCTGAACAGGTGCTGGAATGTGGCGACTAGGGGCTTTTCACAGTAACTTCATTGAAGCCTACTCGAGACAATAAGCAATTTTCATTTCATTACTGAAGTACAGTGAAAAGTATTGTCTTCGTACAGTTCAGGCACAACATTCCATACATGAAAAACAGGACATGCAATAAATGCACAATGTAAATACATAGACATTGGTTGAAGCATACAGAGTATAGTGAATGGCAATTGATGATCATTCCATGGTCACTATTACTGAGGCTAACTTTCAATTTATTTTAAATTAATTGAATTTAAATTCAGCTACCGTGGTGGGGTTTGAACACGTGCCGCAGAGGATAACCCTGTGCCTCGGTTACACATTCGGCGACATTGTCACCATTTCCTTCCTTCCTCAGTAATTCACAGAACAATGATAATTCTCTTAGGAGACTCACATCCTAGTCTTACTGTTTCTTTTACTTAGTTTAAAATGAAAACTCTCGGTGGTATTTTCCAAATCAATGGAAAATAAAACCTGGAGCAGTGTATACTAGTTTGCGAAATCATTACAAGCCCCCCTCACACTATTGGCTTGGATCAATCTTACCCATTGTTTTTGCTGCAATAACTATTGCCTGTTTGATTTGCACCATTTATTAATCATGTGTCAGGACAACTGGAGTAAAGAGTCAGCCTTAGCCATGTTGAACTCCACTGTTATAAACCATCATTTCATCCCATCACCTTAAAACCTAATCAAGTAAATTAAAGTCTGCTGGAAAGTATAATTAAAGCAATTAGAGTTTTGCATATAATAACATCCTTTAAAGTTACTAATTATTTGCCATATGCTGTGCGCCTGAGTTCTTTTAGTGAGTTAGGTGTTGTAGGTACTTGGCCGGATTAGTTGTGCATACTTCTGAATTGAGAAGCATAATCTGTGTTCTTCATGGTACATTGAGTGCCTTGAACTCAAGGTAATTGGATATGGCATTAAATGTGTCTCTCAAAATAATGTCCCCAGTGCATTTCTGTTGCCTTCTCCAGCATTAAAAGTTGTGGGATCTCTGCATTCTTCTGATTCTGGCCTCTTGCACGGTCGCTTTAGTAACTTGAGGAAGCAGGCAAATAACGACATTTTAAAGCTTTACAACATTATATCACAACCAGAAATTTCCGGCAGTCAGGCGGTTCTATGAATGAGTCCAAAGTTTCTTTTAATCCTCATCACCAGTTTAGTAACTTGAGGAAGCAGGCAAAAGTTGAACAGTAATTTAATTTAACCATATACAAAGTCCTGTGTAAAGCAGCTTCTCACTCCCAGTACAATCCTTGCTGGGAGGACTAGTCGGTCGAGAGCCTGTTTTGGGCCAGCTATTCTACCAATACATAACCAACCCCAGGGGGTTGGCCTCCGCCCCCGATCTGGAGAGCTCATATTCCACGAGTGAACCGCTCCAGTGCCGTGCTGGCCTCCTGTGGGCGGCAGAATCGCTATTGCCCACACCCGTTTCACGCCGTCGTGAAACGTGGCGCCGTACACAACAGCGCGGACACTCTGTCCCGCGATTGGAGAATCGCGCCCATGTAATTGGCTCACGCCCCATGACACATGTGCTCTTATAGTGAGCAAAGGCCTTGTCACAGTTGCAAGAAGAATCTAGAGTGAAGGAGAAGCTTCCTAGGAGAGCCCAGCTACCGAAAAATACATTTATTTGCGGGAGATAATAAAAGTTAATAAATAATGAAAGATGGAGCAAGCTTTTATTGTTGCTTCTCAGTCTTTTTGATAGCATCTGCAAAATGTCCTATACTAAAAGCAATACCCCGGTGTACATCTGATATGAATTTTAATAGTAATGACTGACAAACGAATAGGACATTTTGGAAAACAGTGAATCCTCACATGATTCTTTTTTAATTTACTCCTTAATACCAGGTTTCATTTTGCATCTCAAAACTTAACTCAGGAAGTTTTGGATCCAGCAATGTCTGGCTAGTCGGAAATTAATCAACTATAAAACGTCACAATTTTTCTTGAAAACCCAAACATCGTAAAAGAAGTTGAAAAGAAAATCTTTCTTTTCTTCCTCTGATTTGGGCAGCACGGTAGCATTGTGGATAGCACAATTGCTTCACAGCTCCAGGGTCCCTGGTTCGATTCCGGCTTGGGTCACTGTCTGTGCGGAGTGTGCACATCCTCCCCGTGTGTGCGTGAGTTTCCTCCGGGTGCTCCGGTTTCCTCCCACAGTCCAAAGATGTGCAGGTTAGGTGGATTGGCCATAATAAATTGCCCTTAGTGTCCAAAATTGCCCTTAGTGTTGGGTGGGGTTACTGGGTTATGGGGATAGGGTGGAGGTGTTGACCTTGGGTAGGGTGCTCTTTACAAGAGCCGGTGCAGATTCGATGGGCTGAATGGCTTCCTTCTGCACTGTAAATTCTATGAATCTATGATTTCCAGGCATGGTGGCGGCTAACCCTGATTGCTCTCCTTGTCATTTTTAACTCTGGTGGATTCTTCATGTGACCATTCATCTAAAAAAAGGGAGCAGTTCGTGCAGAGGTTATTCTGAGCGAGGATAAAAAATGTTATTTCTGATCCCCGGTGTAAAGATGGCTAGCGTAGCACAGCTGAAGGAGCTTACATGAAATCCAGGACTATATGATTTGTAAAGGTCGAGATAAATCAAAATGATATTTTAATCGGGGAACAAATCTTCACAATATTATGACTTTCTGCATGGATGATGGGGATTAATCTGATCCAGCTAAAATTGCACGGTGTATTACATGCAGTTTCTTACTCCCACCTCTGCCCATTCCATGCACTAGGTATCGCTGAATCATCCACTGTCAACATCCTGTGGGTTATCATTGACCAGGAACTGAACTGGACCAACCATGTAAATACTGTGGGTGGGATTTGATGGCTGTTCCTGTTGGCAAGCTCCATGGATGAATCATTTGCCTGCCTGGGTGCTTCAAATCATGTGGATACATCTGTGGGATTTCCTGGGCCACTCTGCCACCTTTCCCCATCTTTTTTTTTGATTTTACAATTAAGGGGCAATTTAGCATGACTAACCCACATCTTTGCGTTGTGGGGCGAGACCCATGCAGACACGGGGAGAATGTACAAACTCCACATGGACAGTGACCAGGGCCGGGATCAAACCCGGGTCCTCAGTGCCATGAGGCAGCAGTGCTAACTACTGAACCGTGCCACTCTAAACTTTCTCCATTTTACCATTAGAATCACAGAATGATACTGCATAACCATTTGCCTGCCTTGTCTGTATTGACACTTTGATCAAGCTTTCCAAATAATCCCAACCCTTTGCTCTTTCTCTACAACCCTGGACGTCTTTCTTTCCTTTCACGCCTTGATCCTATTCCTTTCTGAATGTTACGATTGAATCTGCTCCCATCAGCCTTTCAGATAGTGCATTCCTGATCACAACAACTAACCATGTAAATAAATGAAATGAAAATGAATCACTTACTGTGAAAAGCCCCTAGTCGCCACATTCCGGCGCCTGTCCAGGAAGGCTGGCACGGGAATCGAACCGTGCTGCTGGCCTGCTTGGTCTGCTTTAAAAGCCAACGATTTAGCCTTGTGAGCTAAACCAGCCCCTTGAGCTAAACCAGCCCCTTGGTTCAACCAGAATGTTTCCTCTTGTTCTATTGGCAAGTGTCGTAAATCTGTGACCTCTGGTTACTGACTATAGAGTCGACAGAAACAGTGGGCTGGATTCTCTGATATTGAGGCTATGTCCGGAGGATCCGTGGTATTTTATGTGGGAGAAATTGGCAATGCCCCAGCACCGATCCTCCAAACGGTGAGGGGCTAGCAGCCGCGCCACGTCAAATGCCCACCTTCCACAAAATAAACGGAAGGAGAATTGCCAGGTCCATGGCCGCGCTTGCGCATGGCGATGACCTACAGCAGTCATGCCTCAGATTCAGCCTCACCCTGAGCGTCAACAGACTAATGATGGCTGGCACCTTCGGCATGCTCTGTCTTTGCCGGTTCATCATGCAAGTGCACCATGCCACCACAGAGTGCACTACCATCTGCCTTCTGAGCCAATGACCGAAAGCACCCCAACATGCCTGTGTCTGTGCCAGTGCCTGGTTCTGAGAGAGGGTATAACGTGGGTGGGTCTGTCAGTGACATCTCCTCGGGTGTCAATGGAAGGTCCTGACAGTCCCAGCTGGCTCTGCAGGATGGATTCTCTGAGGGAAGAAGGCAATCAGTCGGTATTATCACTCATCACATAATTAATGTTCTTGCCATACACCAGATGAGACTGATACCAATGGTGGCTCTGTGATTGCTGAAGCCTATATGAGATGAGTCAATGCTACATTGTTTGCACTCTTACCTTGGACTCTTACCTTCCTCTGAGAACCCTTCCTCTCTGTGGCCTGAGGACCTTCGTCTGCGCTCACACGCAAGATAGTGTCCATCGCAATTATGCTCAGGATAAGCTGGTTGGCTACCCCGCCCCTAGTTGCTCTTAGTGGCATTATGGCTTCTCTTCCCCAACAAGAACAAAGGTCCATTCACTACTGAACCTTCCACCTGCAACACCAAACCATGCTCTCGCCACCAACCCACCAAACCATGAAGAACATTGAAGTTTCCATATCATTGCACACTGATGTACCAATAATTGGACGCGAAGCACGATGAAGGTCCAAACTTAGGCTTTAATCAGCTAGTTGTTAGCCCGGTTGTCGACTACAGAGAAAGACCGACTGCCGGGAACTCTGGGTACTTATACCCCGCCTCGGAGGCGGGGTCTACTTGCCTCTCGGCCAATTGGTGAGCAGTCACATGAGTCGAGAGGCACATGACCAGCCAGAGCCAATGGGAAACCAATGCTCTGCACCAATGGCAGTGCTCCCATTCATACCACCACACACACCTAACCTTTAGCTGGACCTTTAGCACACACAGGTATATCTGCCTTCTGTTATTCTGGCCTGAATTTTACATTCGTAGTCGGTGCTGGCGAGAGCAGCTATGAAAACTACCCCAGACTAAGATGGCATTGTCAACGGAATCTTACGTTGGGTGGCCAATGGCTCTCCAGCGTGAAACACACCCTGGGAAAGGCTGAACGCTACAGGGGCAGGGGAGGAGGGTAGGTCCTGAGAAAAGGGGAACTTGTGGACTGGCACTTCCAATGTGCTCCCTCCGTGGGACAGTGGGACAGTCGCTGCGGAGCTGTCTCAGGGAGCTGCTCACCTGTAAAAAATAAATATCAGTGGTAAAACTATACCACAGTTGTCTGGGCAGCACGTTAATTCACAGACCTCCATCCCCAGACACATTTGTTAATTTTATTCGAGCCCTGTTATTCCTTCACTGGATCGTGGTTGCGAATAAAACGTAAAAGCCGCCTGACCAATCGGCCAACCTGCCAACTGTCAAGACAGGCGGGCCACATAAAATCCAAGTCAATTGCTGATTCATTAATTTCAATCGGCTTCCTGATCATCGGCAGACACGCTTCCAACTCACACCGGCTCCTGCCCACCGAAATATTAAGTGAGGGTCCAGAAGTGGCACAACTTCAGCTCGTGCAATTCTGTTGTGCTTTCGGGTCAGGCCTGAGCCCGCCTGAACAATGTAGAATTCTGGGTCTGATTCCTACAACCCCTGAGCACCTGTAAGGACGGCCACCTTTCTGGACTTCTTTACACCATGTCAGCTTGGTGCTCACCCTTGCCGAGTGCTGAATCCAGGTGCAGCACACCATACTGTGCTTGCTGATGGTGGCTGTCACTTCTGCCCCAGCCTTCTTTGTTTGATGGGATGCCCTCCTCTTGCCATCCTGCCTGGCACCCACCGCCTCCACGGGAGCGCAGAGCACTCACCCGAGAAGGAAGGGGGGGGGGGGGGAGAGGGGGCGGCAGATTGCCCATCTTCTTTGTTCACCCACCTGTGTCGAGTGTGTGCTGCTGCCATCACTCTGTTGTTATTGGTCAGCTCCCTGTGTCTCCTCTGGAACTCTGAGATGAATTTAATGTGCTGATACAGCCGTGTTTGAACCTGCTGCCGGGTCCCGATTGGACACAGTGCCTGCCTTATCTCCGTCCCTGTCCACAGCCATTTTCACATTGGCTGGTGTGAAATTGTATCGTTTTGTAATTTCACGGGCGGAAGCGGCCAACATGGCCAGTTCCAGTCCTGGGTGTCCAACTAGCATAAAATTCAGGCTCATATGTAATTCAATAATTATTATTATTATTGATTAGGATCTGTGATAAAGTAAAAGTTACATCTTGTTTGGTGATTTTCTCCATTTGGCGGTGGTTCGGTAACTTTCATCCTTTTGGTTTACGGAATTACAAGTGGATCGTAGTACGAGAGCACAATCGAATGACCTTGTCGCACCCAACTTGGTGATGTGAAGAGGCCGATAAATCTCGCGGCGCAATCCAGATTTGTATATTTCAGTGAGCAGTTTCTTTCACTTAAATGTGTCAGTGGCGGATTCTCCCAAGACACGGGAACGAATGCCCACGCTAGAGAAACTCCGCTGTGGGGCCGTTTGGCATGGACCAGGCGCAACGGCACTTGGGGGGGGGGGGGGGGGGGAGGGCTCCCAGGCTATCGGCGGCCCCTGCATGGCCAGGCTCAGGGCAGGGTGGTACCCTCGCACCCCTGAGTCCACCCGGGCACCTTGGCAGTGACACCCAGGATGCCCAAGTGGCACTGCCAGGCTGGCAGGAGCACTGACAGTGTGCTAGATAGGTGGTGCCACGATACCCGGGTGCCAGGTTGCGCTTGCTGAGGATCAGGCCCCGGGTACCCTGTCTTTATGAAGTGGGTGGGGTAAGGCAAGGGCTCGGGGGCCCCTTAATCGGTAAGTTGGGGCATTGCGGGGGTCCAGAATCCACAGTGGGGGCAGAGAGATCGGGCGGCATTTAGAAATGACACCCCGGGATGTTTTGCGGGGTTGGAGGAGTTGGGGAGAAATATGGACTGGGGCAAGGGGAAGGGTTTAGGTACCTCCAGCTCTGAGACTTTGCAAGAAAGGAGCTTCCTGATAGCCGGCCTCCTCGTTGTTGGAGAAGGTACTGTCGGCAGGGGAATTGGAGCAGGGGCTGGTGTCTGCGATTTATGGGAAGATTCTGGAGGAGGGTGTCCATGGAATGGAATATGGCCAAGTGGGAAGAGTTGGGGGAGATAATGGAAGAAGGTCTGTGGTCTGAGGTGTTACCAAGGGTGAATGCCTCAACCGCATGCACAAGGTTGCGGCTGATACAGTTGAAGGTCTTGTATAGGGTGCACCTCATGAATGCGAGGATGAGCCGGCTCTTTGAGGGTGTGAATGATGTCTGTGAGCAGTGTGGGAGGGGCCATACAAAGCATATGCATATGCTTTGGTCCTACCTGAAGTTGGAAAGGTACTGGGATCATCTCGGGGATGTTAAATGTGGACTTGGAACTGGGTCCCCTTGAGGCCATTTTCAGGGTGTCGGAACGGCCCGAGTTGCAGGCAGGTGCAGAGGCAGATGGTTTAGCCTTCGCCTCGCTGATTGTGATGTGTTATCTGTGCTGGTCTAACATCGACTGCAACTGGATGCAGTAAAACAAAGAACAGGCTTCTGACACAGGAGATGGTCCAACACTGTTTTATTGAACCTGTTGATTGCTGTACATAATCTGCTTTGGGTTGACACTCTATTAACCTAACTGATAACC